>NC_134521.1:1492500-1667500 GCF_027942865.1 Odontesthes bonariensis | reverse complement strand
TGTGCCCAAAACCTTTTTTTTTTTTTTTTTTTTAATTCAAACATGTCACATAGACATAACAATGACACACTCAAAAGAAACAGTTTGTGTTTTTTTTAACTTTACATATTCACACCTCCACATATAGAAACAAAAAATTGAAGGATCTTAAAGGCACAAGATAAAAAAGGGATAATAAATAATAAAAATAAATAAAAATAAAAATAAAACAAGGAGAAAATAAAAGGTAAGTCCATTCTAAACAATTACAGGTTAAGATTTTCTATGAGTGTGTATAATTTATCTGCATGGGGATTATTTATGTTTCAGACATTTCTGTAACGAGGATGTATCATTTTTTTAATGAAGCTGGGGATTTGGCATCCCAAAACCTTTTCAGTTCTCCTTCCTTTTCACATCGGGATCTGCTTCATTAAGCGTGTATATATTATTATTTGTTCATGAAGTCACACCGTTTTGTGTCAGTTTTATGGCACAAAAAGCACTTGATGAAAAATATAAACACAAAACAGTTGGTTCCACTGGGGCTCGAACCCAGGACCTTCTGCGTGTAAAGCAGACGTGATAACCGCTACACTATGGAACCGCGCTGCCGGAACTCTCCGCCAGAGGATATGTTTCTCTACAAAGAAAGTGTTATTACTGCATAATGAGCCATTTATTACATACAAATACATTAAATAAATTAAACTCAGCAGAACTCGGAGGCCTCACCTGTACCTCTGGCGTCATTGTGGGCGGAGCCTCAGCGCTCCTGCCTTCTTCACTTTATCACCATCCCATAGAGGACTCTGCAGGTAAGCTCACCTGATCCTGAATATTCTTTTATTTCCTGAACATTTTTCTGTCTGATTTTATTTTGTACGATTGATTTTTCAGTGGAAAGAATCAAAAATATTTCTACTTTTTACGCTTTATTTATGAATTTTACTTTCTGGATGCTGTTTTTCACTCATTTAAGGATGTAATCTGTGAAGAAAAGCCTTTAAATGTTTAACTAGCATTATTTATTATTATTATTTATTTATCTATTTATTATTTATTTATTTAACGTTTAAGTGTTGAATGTAAACTAAAAAAAATCTAAATCTTGGATGATGACACAGCAAAAATCCCCTCTAATAACGGTCTAAAACTGTGATGTCAGCAGTTTAACGTGAAGATTTATTTCCTCATTTCTGTCGTACAAAACTAAAACCATTTAAAAGGTTTAGCTTTCTAACTTTAAGCCTGATAAAGGACATTTCTTATCAGGCATCAAAGCATTCAACGAATAAGCAGCTCCATGTTGAACATGTGCAGCGCACCCGAGGGCATTTCCGTCTGACCGTTAAACGCAGAGCAGGAAGTCACCTTTAACATGAAAGAGATCAGTGTTTTCAGGATTTGTTTTTTCTTACAAACGGCACCCGCTGCACGCCCACGCCGACTGGCGCCCGTTTGCAAGTCAAATATCAGCTCGAGGTAAACAAATGAGGGCTCAAAGCAACTGAAGAACATGTTCAGGAGGAAACTAAATGTGTTTTCTGACAGTATCTCAGCTTTTGAAAAGACTAATTCAACATGTTCCCACTGATGTTTTACCTTTAAAGGTGTGATGTCTCATCAATATATTTGAATATCATCCCTGTATTACAGCATTAAATCAGAAGTTCTGATGGAAAATACTGAAAATGGACCCGTTTGAATATCTGAAACCGTTCAGTTCAGAATTCCTGATCAGCTTAATTTCTTTATATATTTTATATTAAAGCAGGAAGCATCTGATCCACTGAAACATGTTCCAACATGAACATAAACCCAGAATCTGAGGCAGAACCAGTTAGTTCAGTTCTGAGCAGCTTTAAAGTGAATATCTGCAGATGTTTCCATGGTAACAGCTGCAGAGATTCACTGAAACATGTTCCAACATGAACATAAACCCAGAATCTGAGGCAGAACCAGAGTTAGTTCAGTTCTGAGCAGCTTTAAAGTGAATATCTGCAGATGTTTCCATGGTAACAGCTGCAGAGATTCACTGAAACATGTTCCAACATGAACATAAACCCAGAATCTGAGGCAGAACCAGAGTTAGTTCAGTTCTGAGCAGCTTTAAAGTGAATATCTGCAGATGTTTCCATGGTAACAGCTGCAGAGATTCACTGAAACATGTTCCAACATGAACATAAACCCAGAATCTGAGGCAGAACCAGAGTTAGTTCAGTTCTGAGCAGCTTTAAAGTGAATATCTGCAGACGTTTCCATGGTAACAGCTGCAGAGATTCACTGAAACATGTTCCAACATGAACATAAACCCAGAATCTGAGGCAGAACCAGAGTTAGTTCAGTTCTGAGCAGCTTTAAAGTGAATATCTGCAGATGTTTCCATGGTAACAGCTGCAGAGATTCACTGAAACATGTTCCAACATGAACATAAACCCAGAATCTGAGGCAGAACCAGAGTTAGTTCAGTTCTGAGCAGCTTTAAAGTGAATATCTGCAGATGTTTCCATGGTAACAGCTGCAGAGATTCACTGAAACATGTTCCAACATGAACATAAACCCAGAATCTGAGGCAGAACCAGAGTTAGTTCAGTTCTGAGCAGCTTCAAAGTGAATATCTGCAGATGTTTCCATGGTAACAGCTGCAATCAGGTCTCTGGGTCAGAACTGTGTTTTCTATGACTTTCAGCCAAAAGAAACTCTCCTGGTGTCTGAGGATCCTCTCCAGCTCTGACTCCATCATGGCGGCTTCCTGTGAGCAGTTTGAGGTGAGCGTGCACACCTCACCTGGGCCCACCTGTGGAACCTTCAGCCGCCTGTGGCTCGTTCTGATTGGCTCAGAGGGCGAGACTCCGCCCCTCAGCGTGAGCGAGGACCAGCAGCTGCTGCCTGGATCGGTGAGCTTCATCATGAGAACAGTTCGTGCTTCTCTGGGCCCAAACATGGGTCAGGGTTAGGTGGTCAGGTGCCCCCCGGGTTATTTTGACCCCGTCTTCTTCCCGTCCGCACAGGTGTGTGCGGTCCAGGTCCGGGCCGACGGCCCACTGGGGGAACTGGTCCTGGTTCGGCTCCGACTGGAGGCTCGGGCTGGATTTCCCAACCTGGACTGGCACTGCAGCAGGGTGGAGGTGCGCAGGCGGGCCGACGTCCGGGCGGAACCTGAAGAACCCGAGGAACCCGAGGAACCTGAGGTGTTCCCGTGCGACCGCTGGCTGCCAACAGCAGGGGGCGCCGTGGAGCTGCGGAGCGGAAAGTGTGAGAAAACCGACCAAAATTATTTACAAAAACCTTTATTTACCAGACACGAGTCCAGATAAATGGTTAACAGAACACTAACAGAACCCTAACACTAAGGGCGTATTCACACCTACCTCGTTTGGTCCGGACCAAACGACCAAACGGACCAGATTTTTGTTGGTTCGGACCTTTTGGGATGGTCTGAATACAAACCACCGAACTCTGGTCCGGACCAAACAAGCGGACCGAGACCGAGCTGAAAGGTCGGACTCGGTCCGGATCAAACGAACCCTGGTGCGGATCTTTTGGAGGTGTGAAAGCAGACCGGACCTAATCCCAGACTTTTTGCTTTTTTGTACCTCGGGAGCATCCGTCGTTTGTCTGTTGCTAGGTAACAGAACAGAGCGTCGTTCTTCTAATTACTAGACCGGCTGTGGTAAAGCTAACGAAAGACCGAAAATAATATTTCTAGACCGAAAATGAGTAGGGGACAAACGTGGGCCGAAGAGGAGACCCGTGCTCTTGTGGACGTTTGGGCAGATGCCCACATATCATATATGTTGGAGCGCACTCATAAAAACGCTCAAAAATCACAGTTGTGAAAATAGCAAAACGTTGAAAAAACATATAGTTTTGATTATATTAAAAGCAATAACGGCACGGAAAGCGTCCATGAATTCATTCACCTTTGAACTTAGCACTTTGTGTTGCGCGTGTCGATTCTGACCAATAGCCGAACGACTTCAGGGCGCGAGGCTTTGATGACATATTTTGGTCCGTTTACTGAAATGTACAGTCTGAAAGCGAACCGCACCAAAATTAAAAAAAAAGGTTCGGACCAAAGCAAGTGAACTATCGGACTTTCCTGGTCTGAATACGCCCTAACAGAACCCTAACAGAACCCTAACACTAACAGAACCCTAACAGAACCCTAACAGAACCCTAACACTAACAGAACACTAACAGAACCCTAACACTAACAGAACCCTAACAGAACCCTAACAGAACACTAACAGAACCCTAACAGAACCCTAACAGAACACTAACAGAACCCTAACAGAACACTAACAGAACCCTAACAGAACCCTAACAGAACCCTAACAGAACCCTAACACTAACAGAACCCTAACAGAACCCTAACAGAACCCTAACACTAACAGAACACTAACAGAACCCTAACAGAACCCTAACACTAACAGAACCCTAACAGAACCCTAACAGAACCCTAACACTAACAGAACACTAACAGAACCCTAACACTAACAGAACCCTAACAGAACCCTAACAGAACACTAACAGAACCCTAACAGAACCCTAACAGAACACTAACAGAACCCTAACAGAACCCTTACCCTAACAGAACACTAACAGAACCCTAACAGAACACTAACAGAACCCTAACAGAACCCTAACAGAACCCTTACCCTAACAGAACACTAACAGAACCCTAACAGAACACTAACAGAACCCTAACACTAACAGAACCCTAACAGAACCCTAACACTAACAGAACCCTAACAGAACCCTAACAGAACCCTTACCCTAACAGAACACTAACACTAACAGAACCCTAACAGAACCCTAACCCTAACAGAACCCTAACACTAACAGAACCCTAACAGAACCCTAACCCTAACAGAACCCTAACACTAACAGAACCCTAACAGAACCCTAACACTAACAGAACCCTAACAGAACACTAACACTAACAGAACCCTAACACTAACAGAACCCTAACAGAACCCTAACAGAACCCTTACCCTAACAGAACACTAACACTAACAGAACCCTAACAGAACCCTAACACTAACAGAACCCTAACAGAACCCTAACCCTAACAGAACCCTAACACTAACAGAACCCTAACAGAACCCTAACACTAACAGAACCCTAACAGAACACTAACACTAACAGAACCCTAACAGAACCCTAACCCTAACACTAACAGAACACTAACAGAACCCTAACAGAACCCTAACACTAACAGAACACTAACACTAACAGAACACTAACAGAACCCTAACCCTAACAGAACCCTAACACTAACAGAACCCTAACCCTAACCCTAACCCTAAGACTAACAGAACCCTAACAGAACCCTAACACTAACAGAACCCTAACAGAACCCTAACCCTAACAGAACCCTAACACTAACAGAACCCTAACAGAACCCTAACACTAACAGAACACTAACAGAACCCTAACAGAACCCTAACACTAACAGAACCCTAACAGAACCCTAACACTAACAGAACCCTAACAGAACCCTAACACTAACAGAACACTAACAGAACCCTAACCCTAACAGAACCCTAACAGAACCCTAACACTAACAGAACCCTAACAGAACCCTAACACTAACAGAACCCTAACAGAACCCTAACACTAACAGAACACTAACAGAATCCTAAAGCAAATAAATGAAGAAAACACATAAATTAAAGCAAAAATAAGGGAAATATTCATGATCGTTCTTAGATTTTTCAGTAGCATTGAGAAACTTCTACATTTATTGAACTGGAACTTTATTTTACGTTTGTTGGCAGTGATTCGTGTCCTTCTTACTGGACTTGTTTTTATTCCTGCAGTGTGTTTGCTGACAGATGAAACTGAGGAGAAACTGCAGCAGCACCGACTCAAACAGCTGCAACATCAGCAGGAACTCATCAGGTCAAACACATGCTCACTCTGTCTCATTCCGTTTGTTCTCTTATAAACTTTTAAAACTGTGATTCAGAATAAAACATCTGATCCTTCAAGTGAAATCATCAAATCAAAGCTGCTGGCAGCAGAAGAGTTTGGCTTGTGTGGAAGGGCTGCAGGAGAAAGCCTCTTCTCTCTAAAAAGAACATGGCAGCACAGCTTAGGTTTGCAAAGCTGCATCTGAACAAACCACAAGACTTCTGGAACAAAGTCCTTTGGACAGACCAGACCAAAGTGGAGATGTTTGCTCGTAATGCACAGCAGCACGTTTGGAGGAAATCAAACACAGCATATCAGCACAAACACCTCACACCAGCTGTCAAGCACGGTGGTGGAGGGCTGATGATCTGGGCTGGTTCTGCAGCCACAGCACCGGGGCACCTCGCAGCCATTGGGTCCACCATCAACTCCTCTGGATCCCAAAGTGTTCTAGAGTCAAGATTCCTCCAGAACCAGAGAGAGACTGAGAACGTCCCACAGGAAACCAGCTGCTGGATCAGGGGTTCACTTAGTTTCTCACTCACTGCTGCTACCAGCTGCTGGATCAAGGGTTCACTTAGTTTCTCACTCACTGCTGCTACCAGCTGCTGGATCAGGGGTTCACTTAGTTTCTCACTCACTGCTGCTACCGGCTGCTGGATCAGGGGTTCACTTAGTTTCTCACTCACTGCTGCTACCAGCTGCTGGACCAGGGGTTCACTTAGTTTCTCACTCACTGCTGCTACCAGCTGCTGGATCAGGGGTTCACTTAGTTTCTCACTCACTGCTGCTACCAGCTGCTGGATCAGGGGTTCACTTAGTTTCTGACCCACTGCTGCTACCAGCTGCTGGATCAGGGGTTCACTTAGTTTCTCACTCACTGCTGCTACCAGCTGCTGGATCAGGGGTTCACTTAGTTTCTCTCTCACAGTAGGGTGTCATCAGTAAAGAACCAGGTTGTGTGGTTGCAGATGGCGCCTGTTCATCGATGGCGCTCCACAGTGTGTTGACGTGAAGATTCCGTCTGAACTCGGGCCGAACCTCAGCTACACATTCAAGAGGTAAAGCCTCCCGGCCTGATGTGTGTTACTGCTGAAATGTGGTCAGTGTGAGTCTGAGGTGTGCGTTTCTCGGTCCTCAGTCCAGCCGCCAACCTGCACTATCTGAAAGGCTTCGCCGGCCGGAGGGAGGCCTGGATCAGTTTCTCAGAGCTGGAGACGCTTTTCACACACTGCGGACTCCAAAACAAGATCGCCCGTAAGACACAAAGCAACGCACTCAGAAACTGCAGCGATCATTTTGGTCTGACATTCATCAGGTAAACTTAGATAAAAGACGTCGGATTTCAAATCAACAGAACAGGTTAGTTCAACTCTGACATCACAGAGTGGGGTCACATGGCTCTGAAAGGATCAGATTATTGGCTAAATTACAATCAGACTGAGTTATTAAGGGTAATTCTCCTTGGATATCTGGCGGTGAATGAATGGGATCAGAGGCACAAAGCGTGTCATACCCCGGTATGATAGGTGGCGCTGTACCCATTCCAGCTGTTGCTAATAGAGCCACTTCCTGTTGACCTCTCGGATCGGAATATTGGCTAAATTACAATCAGACTGAGTTATTAAGTGCATGTATACACCTTAATCTGACTAAGAACTGGATCGGATCGGATTCAGACTCCGAGATAACTGGGTTGAAAGTCACTCTAAACCTGCTTGTAGACGCTGAAGCACGTGGTGAATCAGACTTTGCGTTCTGCGCATGCTCCAGATGTTTTCCCGGGGTCGTGACCCGGAAGTCAAAGGAGACGATATTCCTGTTGTTGTCGCCGTCAGAAAGAAACAAACAACGCGATGGAGAATGCTCCGTTGGGCATCGAGTTTGTGCAACAAGCAGCTCATCACAGACCAAATGTAGAGGGACGTAGCTTCATCTGGCTCTGCGTTCTCCATCTTTCTCCAATGCCTGAGTTTGTTGTTGTTGGTGGTGGTGAAGAGGTCAACAGGAAGTGGCTCTATTAGCAACAGCTGGAATGGGTACAGCGCCACCTATCATACCGGGGTATGACACGCTTTGTGCCTCTGATCCCATTCATTCACCGCCATATATCCAAGGAGAATTACCCTTAATAACTCAGTCTGATTGTAATTTAGCCAATAATCCGATCCTTTCAGAGCCATGTGACCCCACTGAGTGTTGTTTCCACAAACAGAGGCGCCTCAGCATCACATTAACTCCTGGAGCTGTTGCCTCTGAGACCTCAGAGCAGATAATGGTCTCTGTGTGTTTTTGCATTTACGGTCAGAATTTGGCTGTGTTCAAAACCGCATACTACATACTACATACTGCATACTTCCATACTACACACTCATCGATCAGACAGTATGCAGAGCGTTTACCCACAATGCATTTCGCTCCTGCCCGAGCTGAAATCAGCCGGCCTGAAGCTGATTTCCCTTAAGCTCTAAACTCTGTAAACTTTAGCAACATTTGAAACATTTTCAGGAGAGAAAGTAGTCGTTTAGATCCCCAACGTGTTGAAAACCTGACAAAATACCGGCTGTTTACAATTTTGTTCCCACGAATTCGGCGCTACTAAAGCTAGCCGCAGTGAGCAACGCACTTCCTGTTATTTTCACAAAATAAAATACCCGTTGCCTTTTATCATAGGGAAAGCCATTACCATACAATTGGTGCTTTTGTTTTGAAAACAGGAAGTGAACCTACCCTCGTTATAGCTAAACTGCCGTTTTGACAGGAAATGACGATCGTTGACGTCACGTTACGTTGCATCTTGGGTAGTTTGAGTATGAGTAGTGACCTCATGATGCATACCCAACATTTAGGAGAATCTAGTATGCATCCGGGAACTGCTCGCTTACTCAAACTCGCATACTAGGAGTAGTAGGAGAAGTATGCGGTTTCGAACACAGCCTTTGTCTCTTTTTGAAACATCGTGAAGCTCAGGGGCCCCCGACTCCTCGGGCCCTCGGAGTGTCGGTGAACCCTGCAGACGGCCATGGCCCCTGCAGAATGATGATTCATTGTGTTTCTCAGAGTTTGTTAAGGCTCACTGGAAGGAGGAATGGTACTTTGGCCATCAGTGTCTGAACGGCTCCAACCCTCTGCTGCTGCGTCAGACCCGCCTCCTCCCTTCAAACCTGGCCGTCACCTCGGACATGCTCCGCCCCTTCATGCCCGAGGACTCCTCCCTGGACCTTGAGCTCCAGGTGAGTGTGCAGCTCCCTGGCCTCCAGCTGTTCTGACTCTGCAGATGTGCGCTTTATCTCCTTGTGTTGGTGTGACAGAAAGGAACCATTTACCTGCTGGACTATGAGGTGTTGGACGGAGTCCCACCCAACGTGGTAAATGGAAAGCAGACGTATCTTTCTGCCCCACTGTGCCTCCTCCACCTGAACCAGCAGAAACAGCTGGTCCCCGTTGCCATCCAGGTGAGCTTCTGATGCTGGTGCCACTTAAGCCTCGATTCCACTGTCAGTACGGGTCGCTTTGAGGTTTGCTTTGCGTTCCCACTCTACAAAGGGGACCCTCAGGGGGGCGGAGTGCGGTCCTTGTCCCTTGCTAGCTGGCCTGTGGCCGTAAATAGCATCCATAATTTCAAACCACCTCCAGTGTTTTCGCGGTCCGGTTGAAACCATTCTCTGCCATTTTTGCGGCAATCAGCTGGAAAACTCCCCAAAGGAAACCGGTCCTGTGTGCTAGGTACCCCAAGCAGAAGGGTTACAAAAATTGGCGTGTTTCCACTATGCAGTCCGGTACGGGTCGGTTCAGAACGGTTAGTTTATTTCAGTGTTTCCATTCCCACGAAAGCGTACCGGTCCCATGGAACCCGTTACCATGGAACCCGTTACCATGTCTGTAACCCTTCTGCTTGGGGTACCCAGCACACAGGACCGGTTCCAGGCTCTGCTCTCCGTTGTTGTTGGCAGGAGCAGCTCCTTCATACCTCCAGGCTGTGGTCCAGCCCTACACCCCCGCCCGACCACTTCGCTCTGCGGCCCCAGGCGGCCTGCTGCCCCTCACTCAGCGGTCCCTGCTCACCATCCACACAGTCACGGCTTTTCTCTGTTCTGGCCCCCCGATGGTGGAACGATCTCCCGACTGATGTCAGGACAGCTGAGTCGCTGCCCATCTTTGGCCGCAGGCTGCAAACCATCTCTGCAGGAAACACTACCCTGATCCGCCCTCTGAGGACATCACCTGTTTCCTCCCAGCTCCTTACACACTTATTTGTTTCCTAAATTGTCTTCCCATTTGTCTCGGTACCTAACTTCTAGCACTAGTTATGCTCTTAGCTGTTTGGTTTTGGAAGGAAATGCACTTATGATTTCTTGTGACCTGAAGTTCTTTTGCCTACCGATGTTGAACCCACTTATTGTAAGTCGCTTTGGATAAAAGCGTCTGAAAAATCACCGTAATGTAATGTAATGTAATGTAATGTAATGTTGGTGAGGAGGCTGTGCAGCGGGAGCTCGATGGCGCTGGGCCAAACCAAAAAGTTTTCCAGCTGATTGCTGCAGAAATGGCAGAGTGGTTTCAACCGGACCGCGAGCCGGTGTGGCATTAAGCTGAAGAAGCTGGGAGGTGGTTCCAAATTATGGACGAAACGGGGCTTATGATTCTGAGTTCAGTCCTTTTTTCTTCGTCCTTCAGCTGCAGCAGACACCTGGCCCTCAGAATCCGGTCTTCCTGCCTTCTGACTCCTCCTGTGATTGGCTGCTGGCTAAGATTTGGGTCCACAGCGCAGACTTCCAGTGTCACCAGCTGGTCTCGCATTACCTCCGGACCCACATGATGGCAGAGCTGTGCTGCGTGGCCACGCTGCGGCAGCTGCCGGAGCTGCACCCTCTGCACCAGGTACTGAAACACGGCATCAGCACACACCGACTCACCTGCACAACACCGAGAGCTCCTGCTTTCATCTTACATGCAACAGCTCAGCATTTACAGGTGGGCTTACGTTACAAAGTCAGCCAAAGTCAGTCAGTCTTTGGAGGACTTCTGCATTAGTTCTTATGAACTGTGATAACTATATGGACACAAATGTGTCAAAAACAAAAGAGACGATAATTGATTTTAGAAACTGCAACGTTGAACCCAAAACCAGTGTTTTTTTATCGTGAATCTTATCTTATGAATATATATAATATAATATCTTGAGGGTAGGAATGCCCTTATTAGGAGCTCTGAGGAGGTCAGGTGGTTGAACATCACATCCTGGCATCCGAGTTCCAGATTTTAACCTCAGGTGGCCGGTTTCTTTTGCTCCCAAGTATTTCCTAGAGGGCAAAACATATGTTTTCTATACCCGTTTAATCCGTCGGTCGGGTCGCGGGGGGTGGAGCCTATCCCAGTGGTCATCGTGCGAGAGGCAGGCTTCACCCTGGACACGCCAGTCCATCACAGGGCCACACAGAGACAAACAAGCACACACAATCACACTCACTCCTAGGGACAATTTAGAGACACCAATTAACCTAAAGCCTCACTTCCACTATGCAGTCCGGTACGGGTCGGGTCTCTTTGGGGTCAGCTTGCGTTCCCACTGTACAAAGGGGACCCTCAGGAGTGGGCGGAGCCGAAGCGTAAATAGCAAATAACAGCAAATAACAAATAGCATCCATAATGTGGAACCACCTCCCAGCTTCTTCAGCTTAATGCCACACCGGCTCGCGGTCCGGTTGAAACCGCTCTCTGCCATTTCTGCTGCAATCAGCTGGAAAACTTTTTGGTTTGGCCCAGCGCCATCGAGCTCCCGCTGCACAGCCTCCTCACCAACACCGGAGAGCAGAGCCTGGAACCGGTCCTGTGTGCTCGGTACCCCAAGCAGAAGGGCTACAGACATGGGAACCATGGGTTCCATGGTAACGGGTTCCATGGTAACGGGTTCCATGGGACCGGTACGCTTTGGTGGTAGTGGAAACACTGAAACAAGCGAATTGTTCTGAACCGACCCGTACCGTACTGCATAGTGGAAACGGGGCTTAACGTGCATGTTTTTGGACGGTGGGAGGAAGCCGGAATACCTGGAGAGAAGCCACGCATACATGGGGAGAACATGCAGGCTCCACATGGAAAGAACCAGCCAGGAGTTGAACCTGGAACCTTCTGCTGTGAGGTGACGGTGCTGACCACCACACCACCGTGCAGCCTCAGTAGAACAAACCGATACTTTGTTCAGCTATCAAGACAACTCAACTCGGATCGGGCTCAATCTCATAATTTGTTTTAGCACTCGTCACTTTTCTCGTCATCTCTCAGCTGTTTGTCTCCCCGTCACGGCGCTTTATGAATGAGGTTCTGTGAACATATTCTGACTCGCTGCAGGGATTTGATCAATGATCTCATGGAAAGGAAGTTAACTCTGATGGTAGCAGTGCTGCCGATCAGGAAGAATATTTTACCTTTAAAACTCGTCACAACATACATTTTAAACAGGGTCAACTATGAATAAACATGAGAACAAAGTCTGTCGTGGTTTCTGTGTATTGAATGAAAGTGTGTTCTGCTCTCTGATTGGCTGTTTTTGTGGGCAGTTGCTGATCCCTCACCTGAGGACGTCCCTGCAGATAAACCTGCAGGCCCGAGCGTCGCTGCTGGCTGCCGGCGGAGTGTTTGATCAGGTAAAACCTTTTTACAAAAAGATATCAAATCACTCAGTGGGGTCACATGGCCCTGAAAGGATCGGATTATTGGCTAAATTACAATCAGACTGAGTTATTAAGTGCATGTAGACACCTTAATCTGACTAAGAACTGGATCGGATCGGATTCAGACCCCGAGATAACTGGGTTGAAAGTCACTCTAAATCTGCTTGTAGACGCTGAAGCACGTGGTGAATCAGACTTTGCGTTCTGCGCATGCTCCAGATGTTTTCCCGGGGTCGTGACCCAGAAGTCAAAGGAGACGATATTCCTGTTGTTGTCGCCGTCAGAAAGAAACAAACAACGCGATGGAGAATGCTCCGTTGGGCATCGAGTTTGTGCAACAAGCAGCTCATCACAGACCAAATGTAGAGGGACGTAGCTTCATCTGGCTCTGCGTTCTCCATCTTTCTCCAATCCCTGAGTTTGTTGTTGTTGTTGGTGGTGAAGAGGTCAGAGGAAGTGGCTCTATTAGCAACAGCTGGAATGGGTACAGCGCCACCTATCATACCGGGGTATGACACGCTTTGTGCCTCTGATCCCATTCATTCACCGCCATATATCCAAGGAGAATTACCCTTAATAACTCAGTCTGATTGTAATTTAGCCAATAATCCGATCCTTTCGGTGCCATGTGACCCCACTGAGTGACTCCCTTTCTGAGGATGTGTTCTGGTCCCTGCAGGCGGTGAGTTCTGGTCTGAAGGCCGTATCGGTGCTCCTCTGCCGGGCAGCAGCCAGGATTCACTATCGGTCCCTGTGTGTCCCCGACGACGTGTCGGACCGCGGTGTCGACAAACTGCCGAACAACTACTACGTTCAGGACGCTCTGAGGATCTGGGACGCGCTGCTCAGGTAATCAAACACACCTGAACTCTCAGGGCTGCACGGTGGTGTGGTGGTTTGCTACCCAGGCTCCGCCCTCGCAGTGACGCAACACCTTCGGCTCTGCTACACTTACTCAGGCAAACTGCTCATTCAGGTGGATTCGAGTTCCCGAAAAAATGGGAACTCCACCCACTTTGTCGGGAAGCAATCAACTTTGAGCAGCGCCAACGGCCCAGGGTAGAGGCGTGTTCAAGGTAGTGACGTGGTTGAACTTCCACTCAACCCATGGATTGTACACGGAAGCGCTTCATTCAATATCAACATGGAGCAGCGTCAAGCTTTTGACACTGCTGTAGATGCTGTAATGAAAGTGTTCGACGGGAGATTCTGGTTAAAAATCGAGCAAAGAACAGCCCTTGAATCATTTCTTGACAGGAAAGACCTTTTCGCCTTGCTCCCTACTGGCTTTGGTAAGAGTTTAATCTACCAGTTAGCCCCGCTGGTAGCTAAATCATACGTCAGAGGAAAGAGTGGTGTGATTGGCTTAAGCTTAGGCACAGCCTTTTCTGGCCACAACCAGTAGCAACCCGAGGGAGGCGGGTTGACCAGGCCATTTCGAATCGTATTCGTTATGGTCTTGGTCAGACCAGAATCTCGAAGAGATTTGAAAGTCTATGTTAATCAGGCTAGTGGTTTGCACCTCACAGCAGAGGGTTCCTGTGTGGATGTTTCATGTATATGTGTGGGTTCTCTCCGGGTACTCCGGCTTCCTCCCACTGTACAAAACATGCATGTCGGGTTAGTGAGTGTGGATGGTTGTCTGTCTCTGTGTAGCCCTGCGCTCTATATACAGATACAGACAGTTCTTCTACTGATTAGCAGAGTTGCTGGAACATTAGCCTCAGATAGAGTTTATCCACAGTCTGTAGCTGACTCTGCTGGAACATTAGCCTCAGATAGAGTTTATCCACAGTCTGTAGCTAACTCTGCTGGAACATTAGCCTCAGATAGAGTTTATCCACAGTCTTTAGCTAACTCTGCTGGAACATTAGCCTCAGATAGAGTTTATCCACAGTCTTTAGCTAACTCTGCTGGAACATTAGCCTCAGATAGAGTTCATCCACAGTCTTTAGCTAACTCTGCTGGAACATTAGCCTCAGATAGAGTTTATCCACAGTCTGTAGCTAACTCTGCTGGAACATTAGCCTCAGATAGAGTTTATCCACAGTCTGTAGCTAACTCTGCTGGAACATTAGCCTCAGATAGAGTTTATCCACAGTCTTTAGCTAACTCTGCTAGAACATTAGCCTCAGATAGAGTTTACCCACAGTCTGTAGCTAACTCTGCTGGAACATTAGCCTCAGATAGAGTTCATCCACAGTCTGTAGCTAACTCTGCTGGAACATTAGCCTCAGATAGAGTTTATCCACAGTCTGTAGCTAACTCTGCTGGAACATTAGCCTCAGATAGAGTTCATCCACAGTCTGTAGCTAACTCTGCTGGAACATTAGCCTCAGATATAGTTTATCCACAGTCTGTAGCTAACTCTGCTGGAACATTAGCCTCAGATAGTTTATCCACAGTCTTTAGCTAACTCTGCTGGAACATTAGCCTCAGATAGAGTTCATCCACAGTCTTTAGCTAACTCTGCTGGAACATTAGCCTCAGATAGAGTTCATCCACAGTCTTTAGCTAACTCTGCTGGAACATTAGCCTCAGATAGAGTTTATCCACAGTCTTTAGCTAACTCTGCTGGAACATTAGCCTCAGATAGAGTTCATCCACAGTCTTTAGCTAACTCTGCTGGAACATTAGCCTCAGATAGAGTTTACCCACTGGGCTCTGATATCCTCTGAAGCTGCTGCTGGATGGAAGATGCATGCTCCTCAGAGCAGTTGACAGCAGAGCATTTCCACCAGAAGCTGGAGTGACGTACTTTAGAAATGAAAATCAGAACGGCTCGTTAAATGAGGAACTTTCAAACAAAGAGGAACTAAATAAATACCAGGGTTGTGTTTTTTTTTTTTTTTTACACCTGCTGGTGACTTCAGACGACCTGATATATGCTCCCAGGAACAGAAAGAAGGAGTTTTACACAATATGTCACCTTTAAAGACCTCATTACACGTGGAAAATACTGTAATATACATAAAGACATTGAAAGTACACATACAAAATAGTCCCTTGAAGCTGGTTTTAATCATTATGATAGAGAAATTGAGTTTGTACGGCCTTTTAAAAGTGCGATTTTTGCGATCTGCTGGCGAGCTTCCTGTTAGTCCGTCACATGACCTATGACGTACACTCCGGAACGATCCTGACACCTGTCATAGCTACAACAGGGATTCTGACAACTTCTCCGAATCATCCTCGGATCCTGACACATTTTTCGAAGTGGCAGAGTCCGACCCAATGCTGGAGGACAATGTGAGGGGCGTTATGCCCTAATTTACTAGCCATACCTGGATGAGTTGGAGCCACACGGTTCCACGGAAAGTTCGGATGGCGAGGCGGAAGGCGCTGTTGCTCATATGCTATAGCCTAGCTCCTGACCAGTGACAACTGTAAGATTATTTCAAGCCCCTTGCCTTTATCTGTTATATTTTAGGTCAGGGGTGGCCAACCCGCGGCTCCTCAGCCGCATGCGGCTCTTATGTTCATATCAAAATTTGTGTTTGTGTTTTTTTTTTTATGTGTGCGTTCGCTTCGTTTGAGTTCAATACGGCAGCGGTCTCCAACCTTTTTTGCTCCATGGACCGGTTTAATGTCAGACAATATTTTCACGGCCCGGCCTTTCAGGCGTGGCGGATAAATACTACAAAATAAAATGATACGACCAACACAGACTCTGTGGTATTTAGTAAAAATAATAATAAACTTGAATCCACTGTGTACTTGAATGTAACTTTATTAGCAGCGTCCTGATATAACGACTCTGCCTCCTAACGCTCTCTGGTCGCTATGGTAACGCTGAAACATGTCTTCAAAATGCAGCTTTCTTTTTCTTGGTGGTCACAGCCTCTTCTTCTGTTTCCTCACTGGGAAGAAGCTTTCCAAACACGCCTGTTTTTGACTCACTTTGCTCGGTTCGTTGGTTTAATATCAGCGCTGATGCTGAGCGAGTCAAGAACAGACGGATGGAACGGAGAGAATTCGGTCATTTTTCCAAATAATGTGGCTCTTTGTGGTAACACAGTAAACAATGCGGCTCTGACCGGTTGGCCACCCCTGTTTTAGGTGTTCTTGTGGGAGGTGTGAGCCAATGTCAGTGGTAGATGAGTCGGTGTGCTGCCGCGAACAGTCTAAAGCCTGATTTATGCTTCAGACGCAAAGCCTCTGACGCTCGGACGCAGAGCCTCTGCGAGCGTCAAAATCTTGACCACTCCCCCACGCAGAGGCTCTGCGCGCGTTGTCGTGCACCTCAGAAAAATCCTGACTACACGTCGGACGCACGCAGACCACCAACGGAAGTGCGCAGACAAAAGCGGCTGTGATTGGTCCTCGGTGTGCCTTTCCGGTTGTCTGTGTGGCTTCCTCCTTTGCATTTTCGCCAACTCCAATAAAAGAAGCTATTCTTCTTCGATGTCGAGCAACTCCAGATCCATATCTTGCATACACTTTTTTTTTTTGAAAGATAAACACTTCCGCCGGCGCCGCCGAAAGTTGTCGTCACCGCCCACCGAAATTCTCGCGAGGGGAAACTGCTGTGCGTCCCGAGAAATTCCAGACCGAGGTTGCAGAACCATAACATGAAAAGTGGTTCGCGACCAGAGCAAAGCAACACGTCAAGACGATAGACGCAGAAGTATAATCCGCCCTTTAAGTGTGCGAGAGGAGAGAGAGGAGGGGGCAGACGTTCCGGAGCATACGTCATTTTTATGTTGGAACGTTGGCGGGACACTGGCCTCTGGATTTCAGTGGCGTGCGTTCAGATTTCGAAAATAACAGAGAACCAGGCATATTTATCACAAAAATGTATTTCAACTCGAAAATAATAGTTATTTCAGACTAAACAAAAAAAAGTCGTCTCCAGGTGTCATGAGGTCTTTAACCACCACCTGTTGGTGTGACGCATTCTCCCTCTCTGCTCACTGTCTGTGTGTCCGGCAGGTTCGTGACCCGTTGGGTGGATCTGTATTACAGCGGAGACGCTGAGGTTCAGAACGACTCGGAGCTTCAGAACTGGATCACAGACATCAACACACACAGCTTCTCACAGAACTCAGGTGTGTTTTTGTTTCTGAGTGTTTCTGAGCCATTTGTCTGTTTAGACTCACGTCTTTGAGTTTCCAGATTCTCTTTCACATGTTGAGATGTGTGTTCACATCCTCTTCTTATCAGACTGACCTGACTGTGATACCGCAGGTTTCCCTCAGTCCTTCCACACCAAGGCGGAGGTTTCCAAGTTCGTCACCATGTTCATTTACTCCTGCTCTGCTCTGCATGCGGCCGTGAATTTCTCTCAGGTGACTCAGACCACAGACACAACATGAAATAATGTCAGAAATCATCAGTTAAACATCTTTAAAATCTCTCTGATTTTTTTATCAGGATCAAAGACATCATGTAAAATTGTAAATGTTGTTTTAGTGTAAATATGTGAATCTGTCTGAGGTGCATCTTTTATGTGATGATAATAACTTCTTCCAAATGAACGTTTGCAGACATGTAGAAATACTTTATTCATGTTACACTTTTGCCATTTTTAGTAATTTTATAACTTAAGAATGTTACAATTTATTGAAACTTCATTCATCTTTCTTGCATTTTTTCTCTTTTGGCTCGTTACAACCTGTAAATTTAACAAATATTTTTGGGTTTTACGTAATAGACCAACACAAAATAGTTCTAACTAGTTAAAATGAATAGAAAGAAAATAGTATTTATTATAAAGTATTAATAAGAATTACAAAAATCTTTTTGGCATCTGCATTCACCCCCTTTGTGTTCTGGTGCTGCCACATGATTCATTTATTTATTTTACACCTGAGCTTGGCAGCACATACCTGGGTCCAAAGTGTTCATCCTGTGGATAAACCACCGTATAAATGTCCAACATGTCTTCAGAAACATGCATGGAGGCTGCATCTGTAAGCTCCTCCCACCGGGTCCCCTTCTGTAAGCTCCTCCCACTTCCCCCCCTTCTGTAAACTCCTCCCACCGGGTTCCCTTCTGTAAGCTCCTCCCACCGGGACCCCTTCTGTAAGCTCCTCCCACCGGGTCCCCTTCTGTAAACTCCTCCCACTTCCCCCCCTTCTGTAAGCTCCTCCCACCGGGACCCATTCTGTAAGCTCCTCCCACTTCCCCCCCTTCTGTAAACTCCTCCCACCGGCCCCCTTCTGTAAGCTCCTCCCACTTCCCCCCCTTCTGTAAACTCCTCCCACCGGGTTCCCTTCTGTAAACTCCTCCCACCGGGTTCCCTTCTGTAAGCTCCTCCCACCGGGACCCCCCTTCTGTAAGCTCCTCCCACCGGGTCCCCTTCTGTAAGCTCCTCCCACTGGGTGGGCAAATATTCATTCAAGTCCATTTTAGGTTCTTTGACTCACAATCTAAAAGAAAATGTTGATCAAATCCTCCAAACCCAGCAGAAATCAGTCTAAAGTCCAGGAGATGAAAGGTGGGAACACTTTGTCACGGCGCTGGCTTCATCTCGCTGTGAGGAAAGTGAAGGTTTCCTTCAGCTTTAAAGGATATTTCTCGTTTCTCCCGCAGCTGGACTTCGCTCTGTGGATGCCAAACTGTCCGGCCTCCATGTCCCGCCCTCCTCCGCAGGTCAAAGGCGCCGTGACGGAGGACGACATCTTGTCTTTCCTGCCGGATGCCAACGCCACCTGTCGCGTCCTGATGGCGCTGTCCGTGCTGTCGCAGCCCGGGGTCGACTTTGTGAGGCCTCGCCGCTAAAATCTTACACAATACATCTTCTGCTGCATCCGTTTGGAGTTCAGTTCAAGTTCCAGTGTGTGTCTCCCCCTACAGGTTCCTCTGTGTAACTACAGGGAGGCCGTCTTTAAAATGGACGCCCACCGCAGGCTGGTGGAGGAGGTTCAGGCTCAGCTGAAGGCCATTTCTGATGACATCACAGAGCGCAACAGCCAGCTGGAGCTGCCGTATCCGTACCTCTGCCCGGCACGCATCGAGAACAGCGTCGCCATCTAAATCAGCTTCAATAAGACCATCAGACCTAACAAACCTAACATTAAAACGATGTTCCAGGTGGAGAGGAACTTAGATATTTACATGAAATTACAACACGATGGTGCAGAAGTCGTGTTTTTAGAAATATCAGCATCAAAATATTCTTCAGGGCCCAAATTTACCAAACCAGGAAAACTAGACGGAGGTTTTATCGATGATCACAGACGCATTCACGTTGTTTCACCACCAAATTAAGACTTGTGGATTCCTGCCAAAGAAGGACAAAGATCTGGTAAAGTTTATGATAAATAAGGTCAAACAGAAGTAATCATTAACATTTTTAAACCAGTGAAACTAACGTTGGTGCCCTGGTGCTCATAGTCTGATCAGGAGAAGAAACATTAAAAAGCCTTGATTAGGAAATGCTTGTCTGGTCTATATTAAAACCTTCTCTGTCTTTTATAATTGATTTATTTCATTATTACATCATAAAGATTGAAGACTTCTGTTTCTCCTTTTGTTCCCTGAATGAAGACAGCGAAGCCTGAACTTCAGCTTCTGATTAAACTCTGTTCTGGCTTCATATTCCTCATTTCCATTTCTGTTTGCTCATGTTTGAATATAATAATTAATAAAAGAGTCTGAAAATGTAGGTTTAAAGGGACAGTTCGCCTCTTCTGACATGAAGCTGTGTAACATCCCATATCAGCAGCATCATTTCTGAACATCTTCTTACCCCCTGCTGCGTCCTGTGAGCAGAGTTCCAGCCTCGTTTTGGTGTTGATGAAGGTAGTCCGGCTAGTTGGCTGGGGTTTAAAAAATAAAGCCTTTTGCTTCTCAGAACAATATGCGTTCAACAGAGTAATACATTTGCATCACAAAATGGTTCTCCAGGAAAAAGTCACAATCACTTGGCCCTATTTTCTCTACACAAAACAAACGCACATTTCAGCAGAAACTCAACATCTAACTTGAGGAAACATGTAGCGGTAAGTTTCCTAAACTTGTTTTTCCCCCCATGGATAGATGAATGTTTGTTTTTTTACATATGTTTTAAACATTTCCTAAGTCTCTTTTATTTTTTATTGAAGTTCTTGAATTTACCTGGATTATTCTAATTTAAGCTATTTTGTAATTAATTAATTCAGGGAGAGAAAATAGGGCCAAGAGATTGTGAGGTCTGACTTTTTAAAAAAATTTTTTTTATTATAATAGGGACAATGCACATTAATGAACATCAGTATAAAAACAAATGTAAATATAAAAAAGCTACAAAGGTAGTTTTCATCCGTAGTCCCTAGGCAGGCAAATACATAAGAAAGAAAATATAATATACAATAGAACCATCACAGGGAATGTTTAGCCATAGGTTTGAGCTGAGCTCTAAAGCTTCATGTCAAAAGAGGCGAACTGTCCCTTTAACACTTCGCCCTGTTTAAATCTGCTGAAAACAAGCGGCTCATAAAATTTATTCAAAGCTTTTCTGGACTGTAATTTTCAGCAGAATTAAAACCAGCAGACGTGGGGTAGTACATGTGGGTCAGAGATCTTTCTACATCCCAGCTTCAACATTTCCAGGATGGAAGTGGATCTGAAACCAGCCGACAGTCGTATCTACCGACAGGCTGAAAACCACCAGCAGCAGGAAAGCTTTTAAATGCCGTTTGTAGCAGATAAAGAACAGAAAAACCATTCGAACCAGTGGGCGTGCGTCCACTTCCTGTCAGTAAAGAAGTTTCTGTGGAATAAACAGAAGGAAACAACAAGAGTTTTACAGCTCAGTGGTTTTAATAAATAAAGCGTTTGGACACTCGAACATAGACATACTTTTTACATGGTTGCCCCGGTAACACATCCCAGTTAGATGTGCAGCAGCTGGACCTGCTTCAGAGTTCAGCAGGAAACCGTCTCAGAACTGAAAAAAAACAACGCTTCAAAGACTCGATACTGACTGAAATAAGCCTCTGGGACGGTTTCCCACCTTTAAATACTACAGAGGTAACACTTTATTCCACAGATTCTGCAGACTGCACCTTTAACTCTGAGTCTGACCTAATGAACAGCTGCTGGACCGCCTGCTTCCCCCTGAGATCAGCAGCAAACTTTTACAGCTTAAACGAGGAAACAGACTCTGACGACGAATCAAAAGTTAGATTTAAAATCTGAAGTTTAACTGAAGCTCCGAGATTTCTGCTTCATTCATGTTCCAGGGTTCTGATTGGTGCAGACTCTGCTTCCTTTCCTTATTTCCTTTATTTCCTCTCCTGCATCGCTGCCTCCTTGCCTCCCATGCCTCCTTGCCTCCCCTGCATCCTTGCCTCCCCTGCATCCTTGCCTCCCCTGCATCCTTGCCTCCCCTGCATCCTTGCCTCCCCTGCATCCTTGCCTCCCTTGCCTCCCCTGCATCCTTGCCTCCCCTGCATCCTTGCCTCCCCTGCATCCATGCCTCCTTGCCTCCCATGCATCCTTGCCTCCCATGCATCCTTGCCTCCCCTGCCTCCATGCATCCTTGCCTCCCATGCATCCTTGCCTCCCATGCATCCTTGCCTCCCCTGCCTCCTTGCCTCCCCTGCCTCCTTGCCTCCTTGCCTCCTGGCCCCTAGCTGGCCGGATCCAGCACCAGGACTTTACACTCCCTCTTGGCGATCTTGTCCAGCGACAGCAGGCTTCGGTCCTGCGGCGGCAGGTAAAGCGGCCGGCCCACCGGCGAGCCGACGGGCGGCGTGATGGCCCGCCGCTCCATGGCGCTGCCCGTCCTGCACACACACAGAAACACACTGAGCGGGGGAAGGTGAGCACGATACCGTGGCGTGGAGTGGGCGTTACCTCATGATGTGCGACCGGGACGGCTGCTGGTGGGAGAAGGACTGAGACCGGCCCAGACTGGCCTGGTGCCGGTCCAGCAGGTCTCGCACCGCCGGGCTGGACGGGCTGTTTTTACCTGAGCGGGGAGGAGACACACGGTGAGTCTGATGCCCGAAGAGCCGCCGGCTGTGCGGGATAAAGGAAAGTTCTCACGTGAGAGCGGCCGGGCGTCAGGAGGAGGGTTGGACACCGAGGCCGTGAACTGGAGCTTCAACTTCATGTGCTGACTCAGCTGGAGACGAGAAGGGGAGAGGAGACAAGGAAGCACGGTGAGGAGAGGAGACAAGGAAGCATGATGAGGAGAGGAGAGAAGGAAGCACGATGAGGAAACAAGAGAGCACGATGAGGAGAGGAGACAAGAGAGCATGATGATGAGAGGAGACAAGGAAGCATGATGAGGAGAGGAGACAAGAGCACGATGAGGAAACAAGAGAGCACCATGAGGAGAGGAGACAAGGAAGCACGATGAGGAGAGGAGACAAGGAAGCATGATGAGGAGAGGAGACAAGAGCACGATGAGGAGAGGAGACAAGAGCACCATGAGGAAACAAGAGAGCACCATGAGGAGAGGAGACAAGGAAGCATGATGAGGAGAGGAGACAAGGAAGCATGATGAGGAGAGGAGACAAGAGCACGATGAGGAAACAAGAGAGCACCATGAGGAGAGGAGACAAGGAAGCACGATGAGGAAACAAGAGAGCACCATGAGGAGAGGAGACAAGGAAGCACGATGAGGAAACAAGAGAGCACGATGAGGAGAGGAGACAAGGGAGCATGATGAGGAAACAAGAGAGCACGATGAGGAAACAAGAAAGCACGATGAGGAGAGGAGACAAGGAAGCACGATGAGGAGAGGAGACAAGGAAGCACGATGAGGAAACAAGAGAGCACGATGAGGAGAGGAGACAAGGAAGCACGATGAGGAGAGGAGACAAGAGAGCACGATGAGGAAACAAGAGAGCACGATGAGGAGAGGAGACAAGGAAGCATGATGAGGAGAGGAGACAAGAGCACGATGAGGAGAGGAGACAAGAGCACGATGAGGAAACAAGAGAGCACCATGAGGAGAGGAGACAAGGAAGCACGATGAGGAGAGGAGACAAGGAAGCATGATGAGGAGAGGAGACAAGAGCACGATGAGGAGAGGAGACAAGAGCACCATGAGGAAACAAGAGAGCACCATGAGGAGAGGAGACAAGGAAGCATGATGAGGAGAGGAGACAAGGAAGCATGATGAGGAGAGGAGACAAGAGCACCATGAGGAAACAAGAGAGCACCATGAGGAGAGGAGACAAGGAAGCACGATGAGGAAACAAGAGAGCACCATGAGGAGAGGAGACAAGGAAGCACGATGAGGAAACAAGAGAGCACGATGAGGAGAGGAGACAAGGGAGCATGATGAGGAAACAAGAGAGCACGATGAGGAAACAAGAAAGCACGATGAGGAGAGGAGACAAGGAAGCACGATGAGGAAACAAGAGAGCACGATGAGGAGAGGAGACAAGGAAGCACGATGAGGAGAGGAGACAAGAGAGCACGATGAGGAAACAAGAGAGCACGATGAGGAGAGGAGACAAGGAAGCATGATGAGGAGAGGAGACAAGAGCACGATGAGGAAACAAGAGAGCACGATGAGGAAACAAGAGAGCACGATGAGGAAACAAGAGAGCACGATGAGGAGAGGAGACAAGGAAGCACGATGAGGAAACAAGAGAGCACGATGAGGAGAGGAGACAAGGAAGCATGATGAGGAAACAAGAGAGCACAATGAGGAGAGGAGACAAGGAAGCACTATGAGGAAACAAGAGAGCACGATGAGGAGAGGAGACAAGGAAGCACGATGAGGAGAGGAGACAAGAGAGCACGATGAGGAGAGGAAACAAGGGAGCAGGATGAGGACAGAATCCAGGACTCAGGAGTCTGCCTGCAGGTGCACGCACCTCGTACAGCCCGGGTTTGAGGATCTGGAAGGCCACGCTGAAGGACAGCGTGCTTCCTTTGCGACAGTGACCGAGGTTACTGAGCGGGGTGTGACAGACGACCGCCGACAGCGAGGTGTCCTCGCTTTGACCGCGACCTGAACACACACACGAGTAAAACAGTCACTTTTTAGCCTGTTTTCCTGAATTTGGGCCATCTCACACTATTGAAGCTCTGTGAAACAGCCGAGTACCGCCCTCCCTTCTCAGCGTTTTTACACCCCTGTGGGACATGTTGAACTCTCTGAGCTGCAGCTGTGTCACAGACAACTATCACCAGATTTACCCACGAAGAGAGATCTCAGGCAGGTTCTTTTTCTCAGAGAGATGGTTAAATTCTGTCAGATAACTGACCCACTTCCTGTCAATTTCAAGTTCACGACTCAAAACCTAAAACCCTGTTCTGCAAAGAGACCAAAGAGAGATGAACCTCCCTAAAGGTGAAGCCTTTCCTCTCCTGCCTCCTTCCCTCCTTTCCTTTCCAGCATCCTTGCCTCCTTCCCTCCCCTGCACCCTTGCCTCCTTTCCTTTCCTGCATCCTTTCGTCCTTCCCTCTCCAGCATCCTTTCCTGCCTCCTTCCCTCCTTTCCTCTCCTTTCCTCTCCTGCATCCTTGCCTCCTTTCCTCTCTTGCATCCTTGCCTCCTTCCCTCCCCAGCATCAAAATGATCATACACTGCAGGTTTTTTTTTTTTTTTTAAACACCCCTTCACATTCTAGCCCTCTGAAAGGTTTTTTTCAGGGTTGGAATATTGGCTAAATTACAATAACTAGAAACTTTCTGAAGACATTTTGATGGGTGCCAATCCACTGCCCGCCCTAAAAGAAAAAAGTTTAGTTTAGTTGAAGTTGAGAGTCTCCTGTCACATAAACTTTGAATGAGGTCTCTGATGTCGTATGGCTGAGTTATGAGGCTTCAAAACAGGGAAGTTTTTGTCATTTTTGGTTCGTTAAGTGCTTTTCAATCGATTTCCCCATTGAATTTTGGGCACCGGGAAAACAAAGTCTGATTCACCACGTGCTTCAGCGTCTACAAGCAGGTTTAGAGTGACTCAACCCAGTTATCTCGAGGTCTGAATCCGATCCGATCCAGTTCTTAGTCAGATTAAGGTGTCTACATGCACTTAATAACTCAGTCTGATTGTAATTCAGCCAATAATCCGATCCTTTCAGGGCCATGTGACCCCACTGAGTCTGATCATCGAACCAACAGGGAAGCTTTCCCTGCTGAAACCAGAGAAGTATCCGGACCCAACGGGACAGACGGTAAAAACATACACTGACCATCTGGAGTCCAGACGAGCCGCACGGCCAGGAAGTCCTGCAGGTTGTTGAGCAGGACGTACTTCACCTTGAAGCGCTCCTTCACCCTGACGGTGCTCGGACAGCTGGCCGTCATGACGAACCGTGGCTGGTCCAGACGGATGCTGGGCAGCCTGGGCGAGGGATGTGGACCGTTAGCCACAGATTGGACGTAACAAGAGAACACAGCCACCGTGCAAACACATTTGTTGGTTAGCTGCCTTTTTAGAGCATTTCCCTCATGTTTGGTCCCTTCTGCACCAAAACATCCGGCCCACATGCTCAGCCATACATGTGAATATGTTGTCACATTGAAGAGGCCACAAAGACGCCAGCAAAAGCTGATAGGCCGTAAGGTGAACCCCGTTTTCGTTTAGGCTCGCTCCGTGCTCTCCGAACTACATGCCCGTTAGCTGATAAAAATGACCAACTTATTTTGCACATATAAAAAAAGTTTCGCGTCACAGAATCCTGTACTTTTTTTAAACCGCAACGTTTTCTGAAGATATTTTCCGCAGGGCTGAATGACGATTTTGACGTCACAAGACACCACGTGACCGTGCTGGACCAATCACGTTGCCGATTTACGACAACAAACTGGAAAAATGACAACCTGTCTGATGCTGTCAAAACTAACCTACAGAAAGGAATCTCGCAAAATATCATTTTAAAGTGAACATAAAATAATAATTATCAACGATAATGCTCATTCATGTATTTCTGAATTGAGCCAATTTAGCCATTTACCATTCAGGTATTCATTTACTGATTTATTCACTAATAACTATACAACACATAACAAAATCAAAACAAGTAGGGCATACACATCAACCGGCATAAACTTATATACATAACCATAATAAAAGGAATGATACAAATGGAATAGAATAAAGGTGAAAAAAAACAAAAAAACGCGCGCACACACACACACACACACACACACATACACTATTCCTCACTGTCAGTGTCAGGGCAGCTGTCATCTTCTTTATCCTCTGTTTCCTTTGTGGTGTTTGAACAGCTGGAACACCTGCACAAGTCTACTTTATTAATACTTTATTAATCCCAATTTGGGAAATTGTTTTGTTGCAGCAGCATACAGTATATGAAAACAATTAAAGTGGTAAAAAAACAAGCAAATAGAAGAGAATACAATAAATATGAAATAAAATGAAATAATATAAAATAAATAAAAAATAGTGAATAAACATTCGCTATGTACAAATCTACAGTATTTTTTGTTTTTTTGTTATTGTTTTTTAGGAGAGACTTCAAGCCTATTGAGGTTGAAGTTCTCTTCCAGCCAGAGGGGAGGTGTTGTATATGGTGATGGCTGCTGGTAGGAAGGATTTCCTGAAACGGTCCTTGTGACAGTGGAGCTGGATGAGCCTGTTGGAAAAGGAGCTCTGCTGTCCAACCAGCAGCTGGTGGAGAGGATGGGTGGGGTTATCCATGATGGATAACAGTTTGTTCAGTGTCCTCCTCTCTCTTTTGCTTTACACATGACCTCATTATTTTAGCCTGATAATTTGCCCTTTTGCAGTGCTGGTGGAGGGCATCACTTGTTGGGGAGAAAGATAATTCTGGCAAGGCTGATGATGCCATACAGAAAGCTTTGTACCTAGCCTCATTGATGTTTTCTGCAGTTGGCTGATCGTACAAATGGCATACATATTTGCAAAGTAATGCAAATGTAGAGTGGTCCAAGTTAAATTCAGGCCCCAGATTTCTGAAAGCCTTCAGGTAGACATCTTTCTCGCATGCCACAGCAAATGTCTTCTTTTTGCCTTGTGGTGTCACACCCAGTGAATGTATGGATCCCAATCCAAGCTGAACACACACTGGCTCCGAGAGCTGATGACACCTTGGTAATGTCCATTATGCGTGTTCTGTTGCCCTTCCCTGTGAAGAAGTACAAGCTGCATGGCAAATCTTTCTGCAGACTCACAGCAATGACTGCTACATCAGTGTCAGGGCTCTTAATAATGACAGTCTTATGTTCCTGTGCAGCATGTTGTGCATGCAAAAACAACAGTGTCACATTCTTCATGGTCACACTGCAGGTCTTCCACAGCATGAACAGACTGCACACCTTCCGGTACAGTCACACAGTGACATTGGTGATGTGCTATGTACAAGCTGAAGTTTCTTCCCACTGCTGTAAGAGCAGCATGTGGCCACGCATCGTATAAGAACTCAGCAAGTGCTTCTTTATTTGTTCCTTCTGATTCCTTCCATTCCACCTTGTGCAGGTGAAATTCTGTGTTTCCTCATGCTTAACGTCTTCTTCAGTACTGCTGGATGATCGCGCTGCTGCTGCGGTGCTGTTTCTGTTTACCAGCTCAGCTGACATACCAGCTATCCGATTCGTCCATTCTGATGACGTCTCAACCGTGGCACCTCTCCCAAGCCAAACTGTTATTACGCCTGCCGAATATGTACATACGCCTTGCCAGGCACTAGTTATTCCTTTAAACGTTGCGAACTAAAAAAAGAACTGTGTTCTGAGCGGCGAAACTTTTTTTTAAACCTCAACATAACTCAAATCTTTTTATGAGCTGAAGCGTGTTTGGTTCGGAGAGCGCGGAACAAACCTGGTGTTCTGAAGGAGTTTTCGAGGTTCACCTTACGGCCTATGAATTTCAAGAATGGCGCCGCCCTGGTGGCAGCGGCCTTTCTTTGCATCTTCTTCAGATTTTTTCTGTGAAAACACAGACTTCTGAAACATGCTTCTGGGCTGGTTTGGATACTTCTGGAAGGACTTCTGCTGGGAACATCTGTTATGATGCGTAACCATGGCAACGGGAGAGTTGTTGACATGTTGGAGCGGCTAACTGAGCTTTACAAAGTCCAAGCAATGCCTGGAATAATGCAGATGGAATAATCCAAGTCCAAATTAGTTGAAGAGGAGACGTCTTGGATGCAGAGCAGGAACAAAGTGGAGGAAAAGGAGGAGAAAGTTTAAAGCATTTCTTCCCCTGATTATCATGGGAAATGTGAGATCTCCGGTGGATGAAATGGATGAGCTTGGAGCCCTGATGAGGACACAGCAGGAATATCAGGCAGAGACCTGGCTGCAGGAACAGCTCTAACAGCTCTCTGCTCAGCTTTTAGCAGACAGAGACTGCAGACAGAGCGGTAACAGGAAAGGAGGAGGATCACAGAGCTGGTTAACAACAGATGCTGCAATCATCTGATCTTTAATAGTTATTACTGCAGGGATATAATTCACCTTTTATTGAATTGAAAGGCCCACAAAAATGTCAGGTGACAACAAAGTGCGCGGCTGGAAACCAGTCGTAAACTGCGGTATCTCAGGGAGCTCCAGGACACTTTCAGGCCTGGAAATGTGCATAATTAAGTCTGAAGCTCATAGTTTGATGGTTCACAAACTTCTCTAGTGTTGCTTTAAGGTGCAGAAGACAACATTGAACAACATGCAATAATAAAAAAAAAAAAAAAAACTTTTACAAATGGTAAGAAACGAGAGAAAAGGCAACGAATTAGAAAACTACGATAACATTCAACAGCATGATTTTTAGAATATTACGTGTTGTGGAACGTTGTTCTGTTTTATTCTTGTCTCTAAATTTGGAGTTTTTAGTTCTGCTGTTATTCAGTTATTATGGTATAATGAGAAAAGTTGAGAGCAGGCACGTCAGCAGAATACCTTTTACCGGAGCCCGTGCACCTGTAAACATGCCCATATCCATCCTTCAGACTACGCTAAGACCGATGTGCCGAGGAAGAATAACACAGGCACGATTTTCCCTGTTTCAACCACCTAACCTCCTTCAGCCAAAGCTGCATCTACCAAAGAGTGAAGAGAAGAGGTTGTATTCGCAGGCTTTGGCTGTGCACGTTCAGCCAATGGACCGAGTGGAAGGCAAGATAATGCACGTCTATTATCAGAGGATAGAAAACAAACATTTAGCCAATCGAAGAGTAGTAGGCTACATGAACCAGTACACACTGATGGATTGCCGTCATCGTGGTCATGGACGTAAGGAAATTCTCAAAGAGAAGAGTCAGAAGCAACAAGGTGAACTGAGAATGAAGTGGAGGGAGGTTTGTTTTCTGTTGTGTAGACGCCCACTTCTGCCTATAGGCCACTGTAATTTCTTACGCCAAATACACAACGTTTGCATTTAGGCTTAAACAGCGTCTGCTTCCATGGCAAACACAATATCTGCCTTTTATAGCCTATTTACTAAACGTAGGCATAAATGGGTAAAATGTGGGTAGGCCAGTTTAAAGGCTACTCAATCAGGGGAATAACTTATCAGACCATATCAGGTACTCTTAATTTAATATTTTTACTTTTTATTTTGCAATATTCTCTCTTGTAGACGTATTTATTGACGGTGCTGCAGTGAGATTAAAACATGTTCAGTACCTGGACTTAAATATTTTTCATTATTTAGTATCTTAGTGTTTTTTAGTATCATTTACTCTTGTTAAAGGCTGACTTGATTATGTTTGAGCTACGAAGGAGGAATAGAAAAGCTAAATGGCTGAACTCAAGTGTTTTTATTAGCTTGGATAGCCTGTAGCTCTGTTAAACCTGCTGAGGTTCCTGCACATGTGAATAAATGTTCTTATGCATCCAGTACAGGCTCATTTTCTGTATACAGTAAGGCTGTTGGTGGGGGGGTTCTGGGTCCCCATACAGCTGTATGCCCAGCACCGTCCCTGGTTAAGGTTCTTTGTTTCTATTGGTGTTTAGAAACAAACGCTGTGATGGGATAATAACTTCTTTACCTGTAGTGGGTGTAGATACAGTTGGTGAAAGGCATCTTGGGAGTGGACCACTGCAGCACAGCGACCAGAGGAACCTCCAGTCCCTACAAACCAGACCGTGCACATGCTCTGAATAACCAGGATAAGTGAAAGAACTACAGTCCTGAACAGCAGCACAAACCTCGGTGGAGTCGTCCTGCGGCGTTTCGTTAAGGTGCAGCTGGAACAGGAAGTCGTGCTCCTCCAAAGCACCGAGCATGCTGGGAAGGCGGCAGGCCTGGCTGTCCACGCGGCAGAAAGACGCCATGCCGACCTCGCCTGACTGGTGGCTGCAGAACACAAACAGGAAGCAGTCTACAAACCATCCAACTCAAAGTCTGTTTGGCTGTGTTGGAAACCGCATACTTCTCCTACTACTCATACTAACTTTATGAGTTAGTATGCGAGTTTGAGTAAGCGAGAAGTTCCTGGATGCATACTATATTCTCTGAAATGTTGGGTATGCATCATGAGGTTAGTACTCATACTCAAACTACCCAAGATGCAACGTAACGTGACGTCGCCGATCGTCATTTCCTGTCAAAACGGCAGTTTCAAGCTAGCTACAACGAGGGTAGGTTCACTTCCTGTTTTCAAAACAAAAGCACCAATTGTATGGTAATGGCTTTCCCTATGATAAAAGGCAACGGGTATTTTATTTTGTGAAAATAACCGGAAGTGCGTTAGCTCACTGCGGCTAGCTTTAGTAGCGCCGAATTCGTGGGAACAAAGTTGTAAACAGCCGGTATTTTGTCAGGTTTTCAACACGTTGGGGATCTAAATGACTACTTTCTCACCTGAAAATGTTTCAAATGTTGCTAAAGTTTACAGAGTTTAGAGCTTAAGGGAAATCAGCTTCAGGCCGGCTGATTTCAGCTCGGGCAGGAGCGAAATGCATTGTGGGTAAACGCTCTGCATACTGTCTGATAGATCAGTATGTAGTAGGAAGTGTGTAGTATGCGGTTTCGAACACAGCCAAAGTCTGTTTGTGTTTTTAACTGCTTTTATAGAGCTGCTCACACTGACTGATAATCAATGAATCAGAGCATTGATCAGCAGCGCTGATACTGACCCTCTTAGGTTCACTTAGTTTTTCACTCACTGCCACTGAGTTTCTCAGTTTTTGTTCCATAAATAATGAGACAGTTTGTGTTTTAACACCTGAGGAACAGGTGAGTTTTATATTTACAGGTAAATTTAAAGTTTGTCCTCCGACTTAACCCTAATGGGGGACATTTGTCCACTTGGGGTGTACTTTCTCCTCTAATTTCACACTGGAAATAGTGATGTAAAAATGTAAATGTATTTTATTTATACACCCCTTTACAATCATTACGATGTTTTCAATTATTTTCAAAAAATTAACCTTTAAATACTAGTGTATATGAGGTAAACACCAATTTCTGTTAAAACACACACAAAAACTGCTATATTTTCAATGTATGAAATTAAGTTGTGTTTTAAATCAGGTATGAGGGTTAAACTCCTTTTTGGGTCACAGAACCTGTTCCTACACTGGAAGTGCAGTGTAATTAGTCCTCTGGGGCTGAAATAAACGTCTAATTTTGGCCTTCTAGATGTGGTATGAGATAAAGCACCCAGCTGTTGTCACGAGTTCATACATCAAGATTTAGTTCATGAAGAAATAAAACAACTCGTGTTCAAACTCAACGAAAGCAAGAAGAAAAAGAACAGATGAAATCAGAAAGAAAGAGACAACATGGAAATAAAAAGAAATAGGTGATTATTTACAATCTTTGTCACTAAAATGCTTTTAATTACTAAAAAAAAAAAAAAAAATATTTTTCTTTTTTATCCATTTCAATGTGTGCTTTCTTTATTCTTTTTAAAGACTTCTTCTGTTTTGTGACACTCCTGTCATTCCATACAGCGTACGTGGTGGTGTAAAAACTAATAAATCATTCAAATGATGGAAATAAACCATGGATGGAACCTACAGGGATCTAAAACATCCCATAATATCAGGATAAACAAACTGAAAACAAGACATCTGACATGAAAACAACTAAACACACAACTTCCCCGAAACCTTTATGCCCTAAGGTGTGCATTTTAGGCATTTATCCAGATTCTTTATCTCGAAAGGAAAATGGTCGAGCTTTGTTTACTGCAGGCCAAACGCTGTGTTGCATTATGCTGGAAGAATGTTGGTTTTACCCGCTGGTTAAATAACTTAACATCGAGTTTGGCTCTTGAGAAACTGACCTATATTGTTAGAAAGAGGATTGGGAGGATATTTCTGGACCTGTTAAGGGAGGGAGAATGAGATCATGTAAATGATTTAATTTGTTGTTGGGAGTGCAAGCTGTAACCTACATTTTGAATACTTTTTAAAAATGTATTATTATTATTATATATGTGTTTGTTTTATTTATTTTACATTCATTGCACAGTAATTTGCTGACTAATTACTGCGGTTTATTGTATCTTTTTTAATAATTTAATTATTATTTTCTTTACTGCCATATGTTTTAATTGTTGGATGTTGTTATATTAACATGAAAAACCAATAAATATATGTTTAAAAAAAAAAACGTACCACACGTTGTCCACCAGCAGCACGGAGCCGTCGGGCATCACGGGAAGGTACGAGGCGTTGAGGTTCGGTAAGATGCGAACGTCCCGAACGCTCACCTCCTCCTGAGAGGATTCGTTCAGCACTGAGGACACGGAGAGATGTTAAGTTTCTGATTCAAACTCGAAGGTGGAGCTACAGCTTCATCTCAGCATCCAGGAACAGAAGACGGCGTGCGTCGTACCTTTCAGGATGGCGAGGTGCCTCCCAGAAACGGTCATCTGCTTACAGCGGACGGTCGGAGGCGGCAGGACGGTCAGGGTGGTGCTCACTGTGGGCGAGAGGGGCCGAAGGTTTGAAACACAGAAGGATTTCAGCATGTTCCATATCTGAGAGGAGTTTTTATTTGCATGAATCAGTAAGTTTTTCAGTTGTTAGAAATGGTCATAACGTCCTCTGAGAAAAAGGTTTTTGATCACATCTTTATTCATGCTGCAGGACGTGTTTCATCACTTTACTAGCTTCTCAGGGACACGTCCAGGATTACAGAGGCTGCAGTCTCTGGCTGCAGTCCTCTGGCTGCAGTCCTCTGGCTGCAGTCTCTGGCTGCAGGTCTCTGGCTGCAGGTCTCTGGCTGCAGGTCTCTGGCTGCAGGTCTCTGGCTGCAGGTCTCTGGCTGCAGGTCTCTGGCTGCAGTCCTCTGGCTGCAGTCCTCTGGCTGCAGTCCTCTGGCTGCAGTCCTCTGGCTGCAGGTCTCTGGCTGCAGGTCTCTGGCTGCAGGTCTCTGGCTGCAGTCTCTGGCTGCAGTCTCTGGCTGCAGTCTCTGGCTGCAGTCTCTGGCTGCAGGTCTCTGGCTGCAGGTCTCTGGCTGCAGTCTCTGGCTGCAGTCTCTGGCTGCAGGTCTCTGGCTGCAGTCTCTGGCTGCAGGTCTCTGGCTGCAGTCCTCTGGCTGCAGTCTCTGGCTGCAGATCTCTGGCTGCAGTCTCTGGCTGCAGGTCTCTGGCTGCAGGTCTCTGGCTGCAGGTCTCTGGCTGCAGTCTCTGGCTGCAGTCTCTGGCTGCAGGTCTCTGGCTGCAGGTCTCTGGCTGCAGGTCTCTGGCTGCAGGTCTCTGGCTGCAGTCTCTGGCTGCAGGTCTCTGGCTGCAGGTCTCTGGCTGCAGGTCTCTGGCTGCAGGTCTCTGGCTGCAGGTCTCTGGCTGCAGGTCTCTGGCTGCAGGTCTCTGGCTGCAGATCTCTGGCTGCAGATCTCTGGCTGCAGGTCTCTGGCTGCAGTCTCTGGCTGCAGGTCTCTGGCTGCAGGTCTCTGGCTGCAGGTCTCTGGCTGCAGTCTCTGGCTGCAGGTCTCTGGCTGCGGTCTCTGGCTGCGGTCTCTGGCTGCGGTCTCTGGCTGCGGTCTCTGGCTGCAGTCTCTGGCTGCAGTCTCTGGCTGTGTTCCAAACCGCATACTTCTCCCACTAACTTTAACTTTTTTAAGTTCCCGGATGCATACTAGATTCTCCGAAATGTTGGGTATGCATCATAAGGTTACTGCTCATACTCAAACTACCCAAGATGCAACGTAACGTAACGTCGCCGATCGTCATTTCCTGTCAAAATGACAGTTTCAAGCTAGCTACAACGAGGGTAGGTTCACTTCCTGTTTTCAAAACAAAAGCACCAATTGTATGGTAATGGCTTTCCCTATGATAAAAGGCAACGGGTATTTTATTTTGTAAAAATAACAGGAAGTGTGAGCCCCTGCTCTGACAGCCCTGACGGACCCGATTCAGGCAGCCATGGGCAGCCGGGGGAGGTCCGTGAGGAGAGGAGGGTCATGTGACCTTTTTAGTTGATGGAACAGCAGACAGTCCGCCGAGTTCTGGACCCTCGACGTGTGCTGAGAGACTAAGACCGGATCAAAGGTGGGTCCTCAGGTGAAAGACATGTCAGTGTGTGTTTTACCCTGAGCTTTGAAGGTGTTGAGGTCGTGCCTGAAGGTGTGCGTGGGTTCTCGCTGCTGCAGGACGCTCAGGTAGCCCAGTTCCTGCACCTCCACCTTCTCTGCCTCCCTCTTCCACACCGTGACCATCACCTGCACACCAGAGTGGAAACACTGACCAAAGGCACCACACTGAGTCCTAAACAACTGGATCAGTGAAGTAGTCAGTTTATAATAGAACCAAAACAGACATTGACTGTTCAGTTTGCATTACTGATGAACCCTTTACAAGGTGGACCAACATCTGGGGCATGAAGCTAAGAGGCGTGAGGCTAATAAACGGCTCAGAAACATGTATTTTTAAACATGTTTCATCTGGTAGGAAAACATTAGCCTCCCACACTTCTCTTCCAGCTCCTGTTTTAGATTAAATTAGGCCTGGGCAACGATTAAAATGTTTAATGTAATTAATCGCATGATTTCCCTGATTAATCACGATTAATCTCATTTGTACGCAGAATCCAAAAATGAATCCAAAAGTAGCGTATAGCTTTTAGCATTTAGCTTTATTTTAAATGTGCTGCCATATGAATGAAAGTGCCATAACATTTGTTGTGCAAACACACTTTTAACATCAGCATCTTTCTGTAGTTTTTATGTAGAAGCCTCGCTCCACTGTCTGTTTCCTTGAATGACTTGCTGCTATCAGTTGTGTGTTTTGCCTTTAAGTGATATTTTAGACTGGAACTCCTACGCTGAGAAGACAATTCAACTTGGCAGTGTTTACAGATGACTTTGGTTCTGTCGACTCCGCCGTCTGGAAGAACTTTAACATGAAAATGGCCGAGTAAAAGTTCCGTACCCTTCTCCATGTTTGGTGGATCCGCCGATTACTTTCTTTTCCTGTTCCACAGCAGACAGCAGCAGACTTTTACAAAATAAAAGCCTGTGAGCAGCAGACTTTTACAGAATAAAAGCCTGTGAGCTACAGACTTTTACAAAATAAAAGCCTGTGAGCAGCAGACGTTTACAAAATAAAAGCCTGTGAGCAACAGACTTTTACAAAATAAAAGCCTGTGAGCAGCAGACTTACAAAATAAAAGCCTGTGAGCAACAAACTTTTACAACAATAAAATAAAAAAAAAAAATGTAAAACTGCGTTAATGCATGATAAAATATTTATTGGCGTTAATTAATTAGCAAGTTAACGCGATAATAACGAGTTAACTCGTACAGCCCTAGATTAAAACAATTCATTATTAGTCATGTAGCATCATCTCAGGGAATTTCAAAGATCACCGCAGCCTCGTGAACGCTGAGTGTATTTGAGGCGTAACAGAACCCCCGTCTGGTCATATCTGAGCTGTCAGTTTCTCTTTCCACAGTGGCCTCGTGCACGCTCAGAACGGGGGAAATCGAAGAAAAGCGTCTTTAAGACATGTTTGTAGTTTAACTGACTGACTGATTTCCAAGTAAAGCTCAGTGTCATCTGCATAGAAACGGTCATTTATCGGTGGAAATGATTGGAGTAGTAATGGAGCCCTGTGGAACGTCATGACTTTAAACATACTTCTTCAGTCATATGCACTTTACTTACTTTAAATGCCCATTTCATGTTTAGCTATACCTAGTTTTTCACTATATGTCTATTTAATGTTTAGCTATGTGTAATTTTTTTAGCATACATCTTTGTCTTCACTGTGGGATGGTGGGAAACGTAATTTCGATTGCGTCGCATGTCTGGTACATGTGAAGAATTGACAATAAAGCTGAATTGAATTGAATTGAATATTTCGTGCACAGATGTGTGGACTGTGTGCACGTGGAAGACCTCTGTCCCTTTTTACTTTTGCGAAGCATTCTCGTGGATTTGGATAGATTTAAGCCGTGTTTCAACTTCCTAAATAATAAAGACATCATACGTTTGTAGATACAAGCTACTCTGCTTTCAAACTGTCTTCTGCTTCCTTTGTGTTTTGAGTTGAAATGTTTTAGTACAAAAATTAACTTGCAAAGGTTTGTTCATGCACAGGTCACGGCCACACAGAACGGCGTTTCCTGACCTTTACTTTAAGGGTGCTGACGGGCAGTTTGTCCAGAGAGACGGTGAGCGGGAAGATGACTTCATCCGTCAAAACCACCGGCTCGTCCAGAGGAGACTGGGGAGAGATCAGCATTTAACTCTTTTACACACATGTATGCAGGAATCTAACCTTCATGAAGACAGTAAAATTAAACGTGTTCCATGTGCTGATCTTTACAGATGTTCAGCCGATTGATGTGGACATTTCACTGCTGCACGTTAGCATCGTATCTTCATATAAAGACAAAGCAGAGCTGAGACCGACAGCAGCCTCATTACTTTCTTGTTAAAGTTTTGATCAAATTACGGTTCTGGTTGAAAACTCAGTTTCTGAGTTCTTCCTTGGAAGTACTTCACAGCCACATCTGTTTTAGGCGTGGATCATCTCATCAAAGTTTCATTCACAAGACAGAAGCAGCTCAACATGAAGCGGTGGAATACCACAGCTCTTCATGTTGCCTCTGGTTTCTCAACCACAAGGTGAACTGTTGGATATCAGACCTCTCTAGAAAGTGTCAGGTAGGGGTGGGTAGGCAGGACACGGATGCAGACTTAAAAAGGTAAGGGCACACTTGGTTTATTTAAAAAATAAACGGCTGAGCCGGATATCAAAAACCTAAACTGGAATAATTACTTGACATAGCATGGATAAATACTTAGCTTAAATTCGGGGTCGTGGCATGGCATGAGGGGGTAAAGAAATCATCAAATGACAGGGGAGACTGGAAACTAAAGAGGGAACTGGGATTAGTGACTGGGTGCAGCTGGTGGGGAATGAACAGGTGATGTGCGTGAAACTAATGAGCAAGCATGGGAAGTGAGGGGAAAAACAATAACCTAAAACGTGATAAAACATAAAACTAAAAACATGGGGAAAGTCCGGTGGGCGTGACAGAAAGTTTGTTTAATGTTTAATCTTTTAAACTCCAGGACCCTTCAGATCATCCTGAGCTGAACTGAACTGTGCCCAGAGGTGGGTGGTAACCAGTTACATTTACTTGAGTAAGTTTTTGAAAACATTATACTTCTAGGAGTAGTTTTAAATCTCTATACTTTTTACTTTTCCTTGAGTAGATGTGTGCAGCAGAAGCTGTCCTCTTACTCCGCTACATTAGGCTACAATGAGCTGGTTACTTTTCTTCTTACCTCTTTGGTATTCTACGCCTCATTATTTTTATCCCCCCGCGTACGCCTCATTTTAATGTTTTATTCTGACAGAGAGAGAGACTTCCACCAAAGGCTCTACCACCTGACTGTGTTCCACCAATCAGACGCAGCCGTGCGGTCTGGTCACGTGACCGTACTCGATCTCAGCGGCGGGACGGGTTAGCTTTAGCATTAGCAGTCGTAGCAAACAAACAAAGAAACAGATGAAAAACGTCAGAACCAACGGTGGGAAATGAAGACGCAGACGAGGCCTCATACTGAAAGCATGTTTACCTTACAAAGAGTGAGAAACAGCAGCTACATTATGTGTCTTCTGTGGCAACCAAAACAAACGCACATTTCAGCAGAAACTCAACATCTAACTTGAGGAAACATGTAGCGCTAAGTTTCCTAAACTCGTTTTTTCCCCCATGGATAGGTGAATGTTTGTTTTTTAGGTTACATATGGGTTACATATGTTTTAAACATTTCCTAAGTCTCTTTTATTTTTTATTGAAGTTCTTGAATTTACCTGGATCATTTTAATTTAAGCTATTTTGTAATTAATTAATTCATTTTAATTTTTTTGATCAATTGGATGAACTCTAATTTGCCTAAAGATGATTATTTAGTATGTTTGTCTGTCTGATTGAATGCTTGTGTTAACAAATAAATCAGACGTTACTCAACAGTTACTCAGTACCTGAGTAGTTTTTTCACCGAGCACTTTTTTACTCTTACTCAAGTAACTATTTGGATGAATACTTTTTACTTTTACTTGAGTCATATTATTCTGAAGTAACAGTACTTTTACTTGAGTAAAATTTTTGGCTGCTCTACCCACCTCTGAACTGTGTCACACTCACACTGAACCCAATGCCAGGCCGGTCAGGGGACTGATTCATTATGCCAAAGTGTCCGACAGCTACAATGAAAACAGCTTAAGGTAAGACTTTACCTGATATTAGATGTAAACTCTTTACTCTCTGTTTCCATCTACAGCCAAACAGTTATCCTGGACCGAATTTAAAACTGAACTTTGCATCTCAAAGTGAGCACTGGTGGTTTTTGCCCCATTGGCTGTTTTCAATTCCTTTTCTACCAAAGTAGTCATTGCCACCAGGTGAATCTGTCACCTCTGCGGAGTGGACGGATTCAAACGTTTGGACCCCGGTAGGTTACCAATAAAAGGAGCAATCAGCCAAAGGAAGAAGGGTTCATCATCTGGGTGCAATGAATGAAAAATGAGTCGACAGGATAAGAAATAATTTGACCTCACAACGAGCAACGTTCATCCATTGTAGAGATTGGATCAAAGACTTGGACCAACTGACTGGACCAAGTCTTCCAGAAGGTCACAAGTAGTCTCTATTTGAAAATGGCCGAGTAAAAGTTCCATACCCTTCTCCATGTTTGGTGGATCCGCCAATTATTTTCTTTTCCGGTTCCACAGCAGTGTGAGCGACAGACTTTTACAAAATAAAAGCCTGTGAGCAACAGACTTTTACAAAATAAAATAAATAATAAAACAGGGGTGGTTTGTGGCGTAGTGGGTTGAGCAGGCGCCCCATGTACAGAGGCTACAGTCCTCGCTGCAGCTGGCCCCGGTTCGAGTCCCGCATCGGACGGCCCTGTGCTGCGTGTTGTTCCCCCTCTCTCTGCCCCCTGCTTCCTGTCTCTCTGAACTTTCCTATCCATTAGAGGCACAAAAGCCCCCAAAAAATGTTTTTTTATCTTTTTTTAAAAATGTAAAAATAAATAAAACCTGCGTTAATGCGCGATAAAATATTTATCTGCGTTAAATTATTAACAAGTTAACGTGATAATAACGAGTTGACTCGCCCAGCCCTAGATTAAATCAATTCATTATTAGTCATGTAGCATCATCTCAGGGAATTACAGTCCAATTCAAGACGTTCGGGTACCTGAACAGGTGCCCTGCGGAACTCCCTCAACGCCGTCCCAGACGAGTTGTGGATGAGCAACGGTTTGCAGTTCCTGAAGCTCCGACACCGGGAGTCCACCCTGCTGCCGAGTGCTGCGATCGCCGCCTCCGCCGCGGCGATGTAGTCGTCCTCGCCGTCCTCGTTGGCCTCGTCCCCGCTGCTCTGGTAGTCGTGGTGGTGGTTGCCTCGATGGCGGCTGCTCTCACCTGGACTGACGCTGGCCACGGCGCACAGCGAGCCGGCCAGCTCCCTCCACGCACGGCTACTGGCCAATTCTGTCCCGAAACCATCGGCGCCCCCTGCTGGAGGACAGACATCACGGGCTCAGTTCTGCTACATCGTACAGACCGATTTCAATCGTTTATCATGAGAGGCTTTTTCACACCTGTGGATGCAATCAGAAGACTTTAAATCTTGGATTAACTCAACATCAAAATTGCCGTTTGCTTCAGTCCAACTTCTGTCTCGTATTTTCTGAAAATGTTTCCTTTTTAAGTATTCATGAGTGTTTTTGTCCTGCTTTGATCCACTTTTTATTGACTATTAAACCATGTTTTGGATCATATTTTCCCCTTGAATTTGAGCTCTATTTTAATTCTCTATGAAGTACTTTGGTCCACTTCTCTATGGAATCTTTGTTTAGTCCGTTATTAACTCGTATTTAAAAAAAAAATTAATCTATGAAGCACTTTGCAGAAAACAGTAAATCTTCCTACTAATTTGTAAAAATGAAATTTACAGTGTTCAGATGATATAATTCTTTATGAATGTTTGCTCAGTGAAATCATCACAATCGTGCACGCTCAGTCCTGGAGTCAATTTATAATCACCAGTTAACCTCACGTGCACGTTTTTGGACTGCGGGCGAAAGCCAGAGAACTAGTTAATTTTTGTCATAGTAGATGAATTAATAAGGACATAATTTTAAAAAATCCTCTGGTCACCAACACATGACATATTACATTGTTTCATTATTAATTGAACAAAAACTGAGACAAAACACAGAAGCAGTGAGTGAGAAACTAAGTGAACCGTTCCTGCTTCCACAGGAACTCAGAGGAGCTGCTGATCAATGCTCTGATTAACTGATCAATGCTCTGATTAACTGATCAATGCTCTGATTAACTGATCAATGCTCTGACTAACTGATCAATGCTCTGACTAACTGATCAATGCTCTGATTAACTGATCAATGCTCTGATTAACTGATCAATGCTCTGATTAACTGATCAATGCTCTGATTAACTGATCAATGCTCTGATTAACTGATGATCAGTCAGTGTGAGCAGCTCTATAAAAGCAGAAGTTCTGCAGCATTCAGGTTAACATGATGCCAAGGAGGAAAGACATCAGCAATGATCTCAGAGAAGCAGCTGCTGCCCATCAACCTGGGAAGGGTTAAAGGGCCGCTTCCAAACTATCTGGAGTCCATCGTTCTACAGAGAGAAAGATTATTCACAAGTGGAAAACATTCAGGACAGCTGCTGGATCAGGGGTTCACTTAGTTTCTCACTCACTGCTGCTACCAGCTGCTGGATCAGGGGTTCACTTAGTTTCTCACACACTGCTGCTGCCAGCTGCTGGATCAGGGGTTCACTTAGTTTCTCACTCACTGCTGCTGCCAGCTGCTGGATCAGGGGTTCACTTAGTTTCTCACACACTGCTGCTGCCAGCTGCTGGATCAGGGGTTCACTTAGTTTCTCACTCACTGCTGCTGCCAGCTGCTGGATCAGGGGTTCACTTAGTTTCTCACACACTGCTGCTGCCAGCTGCTGGATCAGGGGTTCACTTAGTTTCTCACACACTGCTGCTACCAGCTGCTGGATCAGGGGTTCACTTAGTTTCTCACACACTGCTGCTACCAGCTGCTGGATCAGGGGTTCACTTAGTTTCTCACACACTGCTGCTACCAGCTGCTGGATCAGGGGTTCCCTTAGTTTCTCACTCACTGCTGCTACCGGCTGCTGGATCAGGGGTTCACTTAGTTTCTCACACACTGCTGCTGCCGGCTGCTGGATCAGGGGTTCACTTAGTTTCTCACACACTGCTGCTACCAGCTGCTGGATCAGGGGTTCACTTAGTTTCTCACTCACTGCTGCTGCCAGCTGCTGGATCAGGGGTTCACTTAGTTTCTCACACACTGCTGCTGCCAGCTGCTGGATCAGGGGTTCACTTAGTTTCTCACACACTGCTGCTACCAGCTGCTGGATCAGGGGTTCACTTAGTTTCTGACTCACTGCTGCTGCCAGCTGCTGGATCAGGGGTTCCCTTAGTTTCTCACTCACTGCACATTGCACACTGAGGAATAATACCACGTAAGAGTCTGCTACGGAAAGCTATAAGGAACACTGGCGAATCCCCTCAATGTTGAAAACGCTATTTCTCACATCCACCTGCTTTTGTAAAACATTCATTAATATTAAATACATCAACACTCGTGACAGAGCGAACTCCTTAACAACGGAAACAAACGCATTGCGGATCACAACAGAGAGATAATGTATCTTTTTATCGGAAGCCCGCCGGACGGGGCATCATCTTCCCGGTTCGCCCCCTTCCTTACCGGGGCCCTGCTCCGGTGGCGTCGCCCCCGCGTCCCGGCAGCGCAGCACCAGCAGGAAGCGGACCGTCTCGCCCAGGTAGAGGTGGCTCCGGCGGGGCAGCGTGCGGTAGCGGGCCGGGTCCGACAGATCCGTGATGGGCACCGCCGGGAAATACATGAAATACTCGCACTGCGACTCCATCATCTGCACCATGGCGACGACCGGAGGAGGCTGAGCGAGCGGGACCAGGAGCAGCGTAAAGGGACGCAGAGCCGAACAATGAAACGCACACTTCCGGTTTACACTTTCAAAATAAAAGCAGCTTTGACGTCACAGACTGTTGCTGCGGTGCCCCTAGTGGCAATTTTACGGTACTATATCACTTTGACAGGACGGTTTAAAATGTAGCCCAAGTGAAATAAAAACAGTTATATTATATTATATTATATTATATCATATCATATCATGTCATGTCATGTCATGTCATGTCATGTTATATTATATTATATTGTGTTTTGTTATATTATATTATATTATATTATAATGATGGAGCAGTGCCAGTGAAATGTTTGTGTCTGCGAATGTCAGCTGTTTGATGGGTGTTTTTAAGGAAACTTATGTATACATTTATTTGCTGGCTAAATGACTCTAATAATAGAATTATCCTACTGTTGACTAAGATTAAATAAAGTGCAGTAAGATAAATCTGTATATTGGAAACATTGGTATGATTGCCTCCTAAAAGATTAGGAGTGTTTTTATTATTATTTTTATTTTTTTATGAATGTTCTTTTTATGTACTTTTATAATTGATTGTTTTTCTATGTGATCTGGACTACGAGTCTTTAATAAATCTATCTATCTATCTATCTATCTATCTATCTATCTATCTATCTATCTATCTATCTATCTATCTATCTATCTATCTATCTATCTATTACATTTCTAGGCTGACACCTTGTCATAGGATGCAACATATATGTATATGTAAATGTAAATGTATTTTATTTATACAGCCCTTTACAGACAATCGTTACGATGAACCAAAGTGCTTTATAGCAGGTAATAAATAAAGAGAAGAATAAGTAAAAACAAATAAAAACAATAAAAGAGCAGTGAAAGCAATAAGATACAACAAAATCAAATAAGATAAAATAAGATAAAAGTGTCATCATGCTACTGGGTATTAAAGCCATCCTAAATAAGTAGGTTTTTAGCCCAGATGTGAAGAGGCCCGAGTCAGAAATAAGACGCAGCTGGACGGGGGGCTTATTCCAGAGCCTGGGGGCAGCTTTGGTAAAAGGCTCGCTCACCCCAGGGTTTGTATTCTGACCTGGGCACTTCCAGCAAAAAATATGTGTGTGTTCTAAAATCCTTTGATTTAAGAACACAATCAAAGGATTTATGCAGATTTATCAATCTCTTGGAAGAAGTGTGCAGAATTCCTCTTTTTCCCCTTTAAATGTTATTATTTTTTATTCAGTTTAGATTTCATGAATGAAGTTTAATCAATTTTATAAATATAGCACCAGTTCATGTAATCTGAGGCCACTTTACAACTAGAAAGTAAAATACAGGTCATTTGGCCTGATTATAACCTTTTTTTTTCTCGTTTCCTTTTTGTAAACAATAGATTATAACATTGTAACAAAGTAATTTCTCTTTGCCATTGATACGGTACAACTTTTGATTTTATGACAATGAAATTTTCAAATATTTCTCATGTCCTCATGTTTTCATTCAAGTTTTTATATAGTTTACTGTAGTCTGTAATGCAAAAACGCAGCTTATATATATATATCCATAAAAATAAAGTAGATTTAACAGTTAAGAACAACATGAAAACATAGATATTCTTTACACTTTGTTGACTTTTTATAAGGCTCAGGGTATACCCTGGACGGGTCTCCAGTCCATCACTGGGCCTAAAAACATAAATGTGGTTTGAAAGTTAGCTTCTTTATATTTTGAATGATTCTATATTTTGTACAAATTAACATAATTTAGCTAGCTCAATGGGTGAATAATAGATGAAAAGCTTATTTAGGTTTTCTTTTACTGGAGATATTGAGACTAGGGTTGCCAACCGTCCCTTGAAAAACGGAATCATCCCGTATTTAGAAACAAATGTACGCGTCCCGTATTGAGCTGAAAAGGGACGCACTTTGTCCCGTATTATCGTGAGAATAAAAAAAAATCAAATGTCAGTGGAATAAATGAATAACACGGCGCTTTATATGAAAATGTAAGGTAAACCTGCTCCCTGGTCCTCTCCTGCTCTGTGACCAATGAGCTGACAGCATATTCATAAAGGAGTACGACAATATGGAATCCCGCTCATCAAGTAGCGTTGAGTTGCGCATGCAAAATTGCATTGAGTTGAGTTGTGCATTAAGTTCATAAGTTCTATTTTTAAATATGTTTACAAGTTTACAAGTCTGTTTGCACTTTTGTTATTGTCTATCTATTGTTTTATATTTATTTATACAGTTTTAAGTTTAAGACAGATTTCTGTTTAAGAAAGATATTTATTTTATTCAGTTTATTTTGTTATTTTGTAATAAAGTACATTTCTGGTTAAACATTTGTTTTCCATGTGTTTATTTAATTGCATTTAATTCAATTCAGGTTCGAGTCAAATAGTTAAAAAATCATGTCACTTACAAAAAAAGAGCCAAAAAAAAATCACCACGCCAGGAAGGGTGAAGGCAATCGGGTCGGCCGTTCCTGCCAATGAGGTGTCCCTTATTTTTTTTTCAAGGAGTTGGCAACCCTAATTGAGACCCACTTGTTTATGCAGTGACCTTATGGAGGATATTGGTGATTATCTGGCAGCCCTTTACTGGTTCCGCTAGTTTAAATGACGGTATCACCGTCAGCTGTAGCGGTTACAGAAGAAGAAGAAGAAGAAGAAGCTGTAGCGGTTGTTTTGAACGGTTGTGAGATGAGAGGAGAATTTACCTTATTTGGTATCCGCCATTTTGTGCCTTCACGAACCTCCCGAACTGGCGGGAAGAATTCAACGGCTGATCTTTCTTCGACACTTTCTCGCTTCGGGACATGACAGCACATCACAGAAAGAGGTCAAACGTGTGGGTGAGACTGTGAGCTTGTATCGTAAGTGTTTCCTGATGATAAGGTAGTGTAATTAACTTTTAAAAAGTATGTCAGCATATCTTCTGTAAGCTAGGCATAAGTTAGCCAAGACAAGACATGTCATTCATTTTAATGGAGGAGCTGTCGGTAACATCAGAGGAGATGTTAATAAATTATATAAAATATGTAGATATATATATTATTTTGTCTACTCTCAGAACACAGGAGTCGCAGGTCTTTGTATTCTGCCTAAACTGCTGATTTTTAACTACGTTTTATTGTGTTTCAAAGTCACTAAAAACTGATCGAGGCAAAGGTAGATGATCAAATTGTCAGAGATATAACAACTATAGTGTAAATAGCTGTTAGCTGACAAAATAAAACGGTGGAATTACTCTAAATACAGTACTGGGATATTTTTAGTGGACTATTTTGTTTAGTAGGTGGTTAAAATCTCCTTTGCTAAGTTATCTGTTATGTGTCGACACAGCACTGGTTCATCCCTTGAGTTGGGAGCCTTTATTCTGCTTGAATGATTCATAGGTCAATAGCTCAAAAATCCCTTATTGCACGTTTAAGATTATTTAAAGGTTTAATGTAGAATTTTTAAATCTAAATCAACAACAAGTTTTCTGTTTTTAAAATACAAAAGGTCTTATATTTTGAGGAGATACTGAGAGTCCTGAGAAGTCACGTTTTAATACTGTCCTTAAATGATAGAAATAAGCAAAACCAGTTTATAAAAACATATATCAAAACAGCAGCTGGCTGGAACAGGTTTCACAGGTAAGTGTGCATTTTCTGCCCATTTTCTTATCAAAGTTCTCAAAGGTGTGTTTTAGAAAATATAAAATTATCCTGTGATGGATAAAATTTTCTTTGCATGATTAGTCTTTTAAAAGGGACTGAGAGAACATTACTCTTTCTCCCTCAAAGTGAAATTATGGATTTATATAGTGCCCTGCCGACCTCTTCTGTTTGGGAAGTTGTACATCGAAATGGTACCAGCGTATATACGTATTTCTCATTTAAAGCCCTCATCAGAACCGTAGATTTGGATCAAGAGGAAACATTTTGCCAGAAGTAGCACCTTGCAGATGTCTCAGATTGGTAAGTGGAGTTTACTTCTTCTATATGCTATTTATTATTATTTGTTTGTTTTTGTTAAATATTGGGAAGTGCACAGATATCTTCCCCTTTAAATGAGAGAAATGTGAATAAAAGTCTGTTGGTAAGGTTAACATTTAGAGGTAAATTTATTGCTTTACGTATATTCAACATGTGACACTGTCATTTGATCCGATAAGACGATTTTACTAATGTCTTCTTTTTTTATTAATTTATTAAGAAATTAAAACCATATGTAAAGCATTTTTTAAGTATGATGTTGAGAACAAATCATCAGTTGAAGCGACGCCACAAGAAGCAAGATTTTGGAACCATGTCGATACTAAATTTCTGACAGTGTGAAGGTCCGTGTTTTTCTATAGTACCGGAGAAAGAGGCAATAAAAACACGATGTTTGTGTGTTACTTATTGGTACTAATGATAGCTCAGGTGACAGATAGACTCATTAGCCAATGTGGACGTTGGGCGATTTGGGCGGATGCTGAGGGTACTGGCTTGAGAGGCTAAAGGTAACGTTGACTGACGCAAGCTAATGTTAGCTTTTTCATAGTTTGGCTGGTCCTGTGATTTATAGCCAGGTGCGACTTATATTTGAAATTTTTTTTTGACTGATGCGACTTATAGTCTGGAAAATACGGTAGTATATTGAAACTGTGAATACATTTGCCTTTAAATCTGAAATCCAACTATGTATGTAGGATGTTATGGGTAAAACAATTTACAGTTTTACTCTGTGGGTTAAGGTAAGTCTGTAGTTTATTTCTCTGAACTTGTGAAACACTTCTTTCCTATACTTGGCATAAATGTTTTTTTTTTTTTAAATTGGATTTTTCAAGTGAACAGATGTCTGTGTAACATTTTTTAATTTAGCGTATTGCTGTCACCCCTTTCACACACCGTGAAAGTGCATGTGAGTGACGGGAGAAGAGGCCGTGTGAAGAGGTTACCTGAACCACAAAGAGTTGTTGTGCACAACTACAACCAAAAGAGCGCAACGAGTAAATTTTGTAAAGCAACGCTAACAGACGGCTGGGACCACGTCCAACTTTTACCGGCACTTAGAGAGGAAGCATAAAGAAAGGTAAGCCAAGTGTAAGTGAGATTTAGTGAATACTAGCTAAACACGTTTGCTAACCATGTCTATATGCTTCAGGACACAGGTTTCATTTGTTTGCCGGTTTTTCACCCCCTAGCTAGGCACGCAAGCATATTAGCACACAACCTCACTGCATTAGCTAACTTAATGTTACAATGGATGTAACATTAAGTTAGCGACCCGCAGTGTTAACTTTGTGTGAGAGTGAGGAGTCAGGACATGTCTTATTCCTATGTTAAGTTTTTTTCTTGTTATTAAAAATTACGAGACAGCTAGGCGACGTAAAGCTATGTAGCTAATGTGTATATAGTTATGTTACATCAACGCCAACTCTGACGTAAACGATACACGCCGCACTCCCTCTCCTGGATGAGAGAGCCATAGTCGGCAGTCTCCAGAGTGGAGACAGAGTAACATTAATGTCACATATTAAATATGCTTTGCCTGGCTATAAGCATACCTTAAGAGTGCTAATTTTGGGGTTGAATACACAAAGAAATGTATAACTTTATGTAGTCAAACACTAGCGCTTATGTGTGTAAGTGTTGTAAGCTACTCTCTGGCTCACTCAATCATCTGTTAGATGTGTGTTTAGAAAAATACACATTTGTCCCTTTTATTCCTTTTCCATGGATGTTTATTCACATTAAAGGTGATTGTTATTTCAGTATTATGGTAAGAAAATTGACTGGTTTGGCCATATTGTACCATGGCATATGATGTCATCATTTTTTAAATTGCTTGCACAAACAAAAATGTGCTGTATTAGATGGATGGTAAATCATTGATTCACTTTAGTGTTAAATAAAGATGGTTAAGTTGATTTCAGCTCCTTAATGTTTGTATTTGTTTGCTTATAGAAAACAAAGTAAAGTTCCCACAGATGAAATTCATCTCTGCAGTGCCTTTTGATTATTTTATCAAGACATTTCATTATACAGACATAATATAGGTCAACAAAAGAGGTGAATGAACGGAAATCTTCATTTGTTTTCTGTGGGTGTTTTTATGGGAATGTGGATTACTTATAGGTCTATTTGAGGGGTGCCTATGGTTTGCATGTTCCACATTTTATCATAAATGTGTCATGCAGTGTGGGACACTGGTCTGGTCTTGGTCTTGACTCGGTCTCGGTTTTGTCTCGGTCTTGACTAGTGATGGTACCGCTTCAAGAAAGTCACGTGACCGATACAGCTGAAGTATCGCCTGTTACGCGGTGCTCCAAACTGTTTAAAACTAAGCGAATCTGTCAACGGGATGCATCTTTGCCAAAACAATCATTCATCATTTCAAACGGACATCTTATGTACAAGCCATAATGGAACCAGAAAGAAAAAGAAAAGTTTTCCGCCGTGTGGGACCATTTTGACCTTAAATTGGCAAATAAGGCATTTGTTTTTACTTTCCTTGTTGTTTCATGCTGTTCCTCCCAGTTCCCACTTGATCTTTCAGAATTCAAATCCATTTCAAAGTGACTCATTTTAAATTATTTTATTTTCGGCTGGTTAAATGTGACATTTGTTCGACCGAGCTGTCCTACATTAATAAAAGCACCTCTTCAATGCTGAGGGATTACAGAGCCGGCCACGAAAATGAGGCCACAAATAGGACTACACCAGGAACAGACACAGGTAGGCCTATAGAGACGTTTTAAAACGTCCTCATGGTGGCTTTATTGATAGTTAATTCATATTATTTTTACTTATTTTCTTGAATAAATATTTATTTAAAAAAAATCTTACATCTTACAATCTTACTAATTTTACATGTTGTGACCTTAAAGATATCAAAGATATTTAATCTTTAATTAAGATATGAAATAGTAAGATATAAAATACAATACCTTAAATTATATACAGTGGAAACCGCTTATAGTGATCACATTGGTCTAGAGCCAATTTGAACACTATAAGCGGTTGATTACTAAAACCGAATTTGTATTACAGTATAGGTATTTCACTTATTTTTTTTATGCAGAATATCATCTAAATGCCATAGCATTCATGACTGTCTCTCGTTGCTTAATTAGACTACACAAGGTAGCCTGAGGAATGCCAAGCTTCGCCGCAGCATCTCGTTGGCTCGTTTTTGGTAATTTGTCATACGCCTCGAGGAGACTACGTTTTTCATTCAGAGAAAATTACTTCCTTTTTCCAGCCATGATTCGCGCGCTTGCTGCCCGGTGTCAACTCGTTACATTAGCTAGCGAGGAAGAATATAGGGCAGAAGCAGACGTCCAGAAAGGAATCAAAGGAGTAAAAAATAAAATGGCTACAAGTAGTTTTAACATTATTTTTGTACATGTTTACATTCATAAAATGGCCAAAAATGAACTTTATAAGCGGATTTCTTGATTACTATAAACAAATAATTTTATTTATTATTATTATTATTAACAGCATTTGTATAGAAATTATTCTGTCCCAAGCCTTTTGATCTATATAAGCGGTTGATTACTATATCCGTGACCACTATAAGCGGTTTTCACTGTAATTGTATAGCCTACACTAGGTCATTAAACCAGTATGTCAGTTGAGTCTGTCACTGGGTTGCCGGTAATGATTTTTAAGATCCAGGAGGTGTCAGTATTGAGCAACACAGTACCGACAGCATCAACACAGTTTGGCAACATGTCTAAACGCTTCATGACGCCTCATCGAGCCATCACTAGTCTCGACCCCTCAAAGTCTTGGTCTTGGTCTTGTCTTGGTCTCGGTTTAGGTGGTCTTGACTACAACACTGTTAGACATTCAAACTGTCCTGTAACTGCTTCATTTTTCTCAGATTGATACTTTTAAATATAAAATGTCCAATTTTTTTTTCTTCTGGGGAGCTTGCTCGTAGATCCCCCTACAGGGGTTGTATTCTTCTCACCTTTTGCACCCGTTTTCATGCCTGACTGAACGTAAGTAAGCAGTAATGCTTTAAGCAAGAGTTTGTGTGTTGACACATATACACATGAACTGTTTATGTAGGAAAAATGACTTGAAGGAGGACATTAAAGGGATAGTTCGCCTCTTTTGACATGAAGCTGTATGACATCCCAAATCAGCAACATCATTTCTGAACATCTTCTTACCCCCTGCTGCGTCCTGTGAGCAGAGTTCCAGCCTCGTTTTGGTGTTGATGAAGGTAGTCCGGCTAGTTGGCTGGGGCCAAAGTCAGACCTCACATCGCTTGGCGCTATTTCTCTCTACCTTTGTATCACTACGGGCTGTGTAAACTGTGCAGACCAAAGAGCAGACCGAGCAGTAAACACTGTAACAGGTGTGGCTATCGCTAGGTGGCTGAACGCATTGATATCAAGGGAGGCAAAAATAGGGCCAAGCGATGTGAGGTCTGACTTTTTCCTGGAGAACGATTTTGTGATGCAAATGTATTACTCTGTTGAACGCATATTGTTTTGAGAAGCAAGACGCTTTATTTTTTAAACCCCAGCCAACTAGCCGGACTACCTTCATCAACACCAAAACGAGGCTGGAACTCTGCTCACAGGACGCAGCAGGGGGTAAGAAGATGTTCAGAAATGATGTTGCTGATATGGGATGTTACACAGTCAAAAGAGGCGAACTATCCCTTTAAGCTGCTGAATTTCTATCAGCCCATGTTGTTTGTTCAGGTGGACCTGTCACACACAAAGTGTGGATGTTTGTCCAATATGCTGACATAAAGTTTATAGCTGGCTGTTATGCTACAGGGGTTGTTAGCTGGGCTTCATGGGTCTCTAAAGGCCTCAGTATGCTTCTCCGTCCTTTCGATGTTCTCCGTCGGGCTGTCGGATACCCAAGGCAGTTCACCTCCCGATCAGCAGGCGTTGCTACGTTAGACGACCCAATCTGGCGACGTCGATGGTGAAAGTGGTTGATTAATGGTTCACCTTCCGGCTCCGTTCCACTCCTCACAGCGAACGATGGCGACCGAGAGAGAGAAAGACTGTTGTTGGAGTTGGAGCTTGTTGATGTTGAAATGCAAATAATTCTGACCAAATGTTGAACACAGTAAACTCTTTCAGAAATGGTGGTGTTGTTGTTCTGAGAGGAAGGAGCTAAACCGGGAAAGTGATTCCGGAAATGATGTTGTTAGCCGACCAATCACAGCCCCTGCGGTCTCCGTCGCTTCGTCGGATAGATAGAAATTTTACATTAAACATGCAGAGGATAAATAATTATGAAAGCAAGCTGCTATCAGCCACATGCTCGAACACTCCACCCATTCACTAAGAATTCAGACTTCTGACTCAGACTGCATGAGGGGAGGAATGATCCCAAATGCTACCTGAAAGAAAAAAGCCCAAATGCATTTAAAAACAAAAGATAATCACCTGATTTTGATTGTTTGTTGAATACTATAAGAAAAATCTACACATTCTCATTACATCACAGTTTTGCTAAGGGGTTTGTCAGGAGGTTTTTGTAAAGTCTTGCGTGCCACCATATGTTTGATTGTAGGCTCACAAAGCATTAACAAAAGTGTTTTTCTTACTTCTACAACAAACTTGAGAGAACATTATATAATACTCTCTAAACAAGTGGAGGTTATGAGAAAACAGCTCTTCAGGCTATATAAGACATGTCTTGTGTTTAAGCTAATCCAAAAATATATTTTCTATCAATTTAGATGTTTGATAAAACATTTTTTACTTAGGGTTATTATTTTTATTATTATGATTTTTGTTTTTGTGATCGAGAAAAAATCAACAATTGTAATCAGAGGTGATAAATAAAATATTATTGAAATAGTAATAGCCATGCAATTAATTTAAGATAAGTAGTTTGCTTTGAGACCTGCACTTCATGATCATTATGGAATCTGTTCTATATTTATATTTAAAGGCACAGATAGCACTTTTCTTTAATATTAATCAGAAATATGCTCCCATTTTAAATGATGCTTCTCAGTTTATTCTTGAACCCTTCTCTCTTAGTGCAGTTTAGAAATCATCTGTACAGCAACAAAACTGTGACCAGTTGTAAATTACACAAATTGTTTTTGGTACTCCCATGTTTAATCACTAAAATGTTTATCTGGTGACCAGATTACACTGAGGTTAATGTCCAATTATTGCTTCATGTATCTTAGATGTAGTTTAAAAAGTTGAATTATATTTAACTTAATATTTCTTTAAAAAGTGAAGCTGACAGTTCAGAGTTCAGTGCACTTAGACTGATTTATTTTTAATATTCTGATTTGTTAGTACAGTATTACAAGTTAACTGTAAAGGATTAAATTACAAACATGAGAAGCCGGATCCTATGTCAGCTAGTTTAATATAAAAAATCCTGCTGCAAACATGTTTCTGATTAATGTTGCAGGTATGAGATTAAGGTTCACTTATTTCAAGTGGTGTTTCACAACAATGCACAGTTCAGGAGGAGCAAGTATTGTTTTGAATGACAGATTTATTTGAGTATATTTCAGTATTCACACATCATGAATAAAATCTGCACATTTGAGTTTTCCACAGTTAGATTTAAAACCTTTCTTTGTGAGTAAGATGGACGTAATATTTGTTAATGAACAAATTCACGGTAATTTAGTGGAAAATCGTCAGATTTTAGCACTCGTTTGGACCACAGAGATCACAGATAAGCTTCTGCACCGACAACTGAGATTGAGCATGAGGACGGGTCTGATAGTCTGGTCTCTGAGACCATAGATGAGGGAACTCAGACATTTGGGAATGATATTGAGACAAACATAAAGAAGGACCTGGATGTTCACAGCTATGACCCTGTCTAGATTTGTGGATAAAACTATGATCAATGTGCTGTGTATATTTGAGGACATACTGAGGCCCAGCTGCAACAGATGCATCAGCAGTGTTTTAAGGGCCTTCTTGGCTGAAGCTTTGTCTGTGGAAGCCGACCTGGCTGCTACAATGATACCAAAATAGGAGAAAGTGACGGTGACACCTGCTAATGCAAACAGAGAATAAGTGGATGTTTTGTCGTAAAGATCTGACACTGCATTTTGAAACACACTTTCTTTGCCACAATAGTCTCTCATTTGCATACGCTTCATGTCTTCAAAGCTAACATTTAACATCAGGCTTAGTTGAATAAGACAATTCAGTGAACTAAAGGTCCAAACCACAAAAATAGCTACACCTGTGTTTCTAGTGGTGATGATGGCAGCGTGCCGTAGTGGATAGCACACAGCTACATATCTCTCCAGACACATCAACACCAGTGTGAGAAAAGAGACACCATGTGGAATATTATACAGTATTGTTAGAGCAGCACACACTGGATACAGCACTTTTACTCCCAAGGCTGACAGTAAAAACAATGTCTGACTGTCTGCCAACTGCATAGTGTCTGCAAAAAGAAGGGTATGCAGAAGAATAAAACGAGAGGTCTCCCGAAACACCGGTTTACTCTTCAAAGTGAACAACATGGTCCCATTAACAAAGAGAAACACACAGCATAGTAGTGTTGTTATAGTGGTAAGTAACACAATGAATAGTAGCCTCTGACGCTGGAACTCAGCGGTGGTGTTGGTCTGAGTTTGATTAATGAAAGACATATTAAAGAAACATTAAGTACATCTGAATTTAAAACACAAGAACAACATAGTAAGAAAACATTTTTTTCAGCAACAACAACATTTCATCTTCAGAGCCGAAATGGTGACAGAGTTTGTTAAGTTTTGTTAAGTCAAACCCACCAACATACCTCTTTTGCACATTTTAGTGGGCAGAGCTGGTCTGCTTGATTTACTCTTGCCTCACATACTATATCTGTTCTCTGACCACACACACCTCTGATGACATCCTTGGGGCGGCCATAGCTCAGGAGGAAGAGCAGTCGTCTGCCAATCAGAAGTTTGGTGGTTCAACTCCTAGATTTTGTGGTCAAAGTGTCCATGGTGATCAACACACTATGCTGCAATACATCCACCTGTGTATCAATCTGTAGCCTGTGTGAGTGAATGGGTGCATGTAGCTTTGAGTGGTCAGCTCGACCAGAAAGGTGCTGTACAAGATGAGACCCTTTACATCACTTGTCAGTAGTGTTGTGTAGTGCACGGTAGGCCTTTGCCGACAATTGGGCAGGTTATTACAGCTTGGTTGCCAGATGCTGTCTCTGCGGTCAAACCACCCTTCTTGACTTCTCTGTCCACTGGATGGCCACACTCCCAGCGGCCTTCTTTGATGGCTCAACAGACTTGACCTCAACGTATGAAAACAAACACAGGACTTAAGGCTCTAGCATGGTTGCTGCGTCTGCTAGCGCGAGCGGTGTTGATGACGTCACGATTTCGTGCCGGCTATATATAGTGGCGCAAGTCGATGCGGCAGTAGTTGCAATTTTCTCCGTCACAGAGGTGTCGCTGCTACGTGAAGGTTACGCTACAATACAACCACGAAAGTGGAGAAGAAAACAATGAAGAGCAGGAACACTGTCATCAATGATGCTGCTGCAGTATTTGGGAGAGGAAATGCTTTGTGTGTTTCTGTGTTTCACGAAGTTTGTGAGCCAAGACAATTCACTGAAAAGAGGTGAAGGTCTGAAGCTCCCGGCATCACCATTTGGAGTCTCTGCCCTCTTCTTTGCCTTCACGTATCTGTCCCGTAGCTTCTTCCACACATTCTTACAGAACTCTCCCTCTTTCCCCAAAGTTCTGCCAATCTCTGTGCACCAGTTTTGGGAGTTTACGTGGTCCCTGTGCTGTTTCGCTGCAGTTTCGTACAGGTGCTGTACAAACACACCTCCTGACTGAGCCGGTCTCAATCGGTCCATCCAGTTTGTCGTTCTCGGCGTAGCCAAGTTACAAAAATTGACTGGTGCACGACAACGCACTGCGCCGTCTTTTCAAGGCAAGCGCCAGGCCTGAAACGCCATTTTGACATCACGGGTCGGCTGCACCGTGAGCTACGCATCAACTGTAACTCCAGCTTTAAGGTGAAGGAGGATCAGACTGATGGAATCACAGAATGAACTGAACGTGTTTTTCACGCTGCTCTGTTTATAACACTTAGGATACTCCTCATCTACCTGCAGCTACATAGACCTCACACCCTACCTGTACTCACACCTTCCCCATCACATCTCCATAATGTCACCATCCACCTCAGTCATGGATCTTAATACACCCTCACCAACATCTCTGCCTGCATCAGGATACACTAAGAGCGCCTCTGTCTCCCCCTTCTGCCTGTGTGTCTCCAGCCATTAGGTAAAGAAGCAGTTGGAAAGACTAAACTGGAACAATGCTGCAGGTCTAGATAGTGTCCGTCCTAGGGTCTTAAAAGCTTGAGCGGAAAAGCTATGTAGGATTTTACAGAATATATTCAAGCTTTATTATGAGTAAGGAGAAAGTTCAAGTGTTGTGGAAGACATGACTCCTTGTTCCAGTTCCTAAAAAATATCATCCATCTGCCCTCTGTGACTACAGACCAGTTACCCTAACATCCCATATCGTGAAAGTCCTGGTGAGTCATTGGCTCACCTCAGTAAGCAAGTGAACACTTTTCATGACTCACTACAGTTTGCTTATCATCCTGGGGTTCAATATGCCATCATCTACTTGCTTTACTGACTGATTTAGATGAAACAGGCAGAACAGACTGTACTTATTAACAAAACTAAGGTAATTCATGTCTGCAAGAAGATGGAAGTTTCATATCTCCTATAAGTCTTGTGGGGTATGCAATCTGCTTTGCAGCCTTTTATGGGGCAGCACCAACAGAGCCTGAAACTCAAAGAAACTCAACAACCTGATAAAAAAGGTTGGTTATGTGCTGGGGACTGCTCTGGAGACCCTGGAGCTGATTTTACAAAGAGGAATTCAACACTGCAGCATTATGTTTTAAATAGAGTATTTTTTTTCATTTCACTTTCATTTGTCATTTAATTTCATTCATATATGTGGTAGCCCAATTCTTTCATTGGAAGCCCAAGAACAAACTGGAGAAATCTTCAGTTCACAGATGAAGTATATATTTTGGTCACGGGTAAAGTATTTTAGCGCTGGACTCGGAGTGACAGAGCCCTCGCAGGGCCTCCGTCAGAACAAGCCCTGATCTCTGGAAATAGTTCATATTTATCTTCTTCACACTTATCTTCTTGGGCTGGGTCTGCCCCATATGGAGATTGGACTCCCTCGCGACTGAACGTAATTGGCCAGTTATTAGTGACATGACCAGGCCAACCAATGTCCACGTCATGTTCTTAGGATGTGATAAACAACTTGTGTGGGTGTGTTGTTTTTAGGCGTGTATCTAATGTAACAGACCTATCTGACAAGATGGAGAAGCTTCATTTGTCCCGGTAATTAAAGGGACAGTTTGCCTCTTTTGACATGAAGCTGTGTGACATCCCATATCAGCAACATCATTTATGAAGATCTTCTTGCTGCGTCCTGTGAGCAGAGTTCCAGCCTCGTTTTGGCGTTGACGAAGGTAGTCCAGCTAGTTGGCTAGGGTCCCGAAAATAAAGCGTTTTGCTTCTCAAAACAATATGCGTTCAAAAGAGTAATAGATTTGCATCACAATCGCTTGGCCCTATTTCTCTCTCCCTTCGTATCACTGCTTGCTGTGTAGACCGAGCAGACCGAAGTGCAGACCGAGCAGTCCCCTGCCTCCGAGCAGCAAACACCATAACAGGCGCGGCTATCGCTAGGTGGCTGAACGCAGTGATACGAAGGGAGGTAAAAATAGCAGTAATCTTCCTGCTCAACTGGATCTACGCTCATCTGGACAAGCCACCGAGTACTGTGAAGGTCACCTTCGTTGACTTCTCCAGTGCATTCAGCACCATCCATCCGGCTCTATTAGGTGACAAGTTGACAGTGATGCAAGTGGATGCCTCGCTGGTGTCCTGGATTGTGGACTACCTGATGCGCAGAGCACAGTATGTGTGACTGAAACACTGTGTGTCGGATAGATTGGTCAGCAATACTGGGGCTCCACAAGGGACCAATCTTTTGCCATTCCTCTACACCACAGACTTCAACTATTGCCCAGAGACCTACCATCTTCAGAAAATCTCTGACTCTGCAATAGATGGATGTATCAGCAAACATGATGAGGATGAGTATAGGACGGCCGACGACTACTTTATCACTTGGTGTGAGTTTAACCACCTGTAGCTCAATGTGGCAAAGGAGCTGATTGTGGACCTGAGGAGGACCAAGGCACCAGTTATCGTCAGGGGGCCAGTGTGGACATCGTGCAGGATTGGGCTAAGAACACCGATGCCTTCTACAGACAGGGCCAGAGTCGCCTCTATTTCCTGAAGCGACGGACATCGTTCAACATCTCCCAGACTTTGTTGAGGATATTCTACGAGTCTGTGGTAGCCAGTGCTGTCTTCTATGGTATTGCATGCTCGGGCAGCATTTTGAGGGTGACTGACGCCAACAGGCTCAACAGACTGATCCGGAGGGCCAGTGATGTTGTGGGGCTGGAGTTTGATTCCCTGGAGGTGGTGTCAGAGAGAAGGATGCTGGCAAAGTTAAGCAGCATCCTAGACAATGGCTCCCATCTGCTCCATGATGTGCTGGTCAGCCACAGGAGCACCTTCAGCTAAAGACTGATTCAGCCAAAGTGCACCACAGAGCGCCACAGGAAATCAATACTGTCTGTGGTCATCAGACTTTTAGACTCATCCTTCTGAAACAATTGTGCAGACTGTACTGTGTCTGTCCAATATTAGTTTTTGCTGGCATCAAACTTGTTGCTATACTACTACTATACATGATTATACTGTTATATATTATACAGTACACTATTTATATTATACTGGTATACAGTACATGATTGACATAACCCCCCCCCCCTCCCGGGGATTAATAATCTGAGGAAATCATTCATATTCATGTACGTCTCAAATGTAAATTTAAAAGTGTTGCTTTCTATAAATGCAAAGTTTAGAGTCCTGTACACATTAAATCAGAATATTGTATATGGAACAAAATAATTTGATAAAAGTGAGATATAGTCATCTACAGAGAAAAAAGGCATATACCGACACATACTGAAATAAATAATAACTAAATAAAAAAACACTTCCCTCCACTGTTTTTATGAGTTAAAACATAGTTAGTACGTCTACTTAACTATCAAGAAATAAGACACAGACGAGAAGCCAGATCTTATGTCATATTTTGTTTGGTATTAGAGTCCCTTCTGATTATTGAAATTGAACTATTTTCTAAGTATTTGCTTCTTTAATCTTTGTTTAACTAGACTACACATTACAGGAGGCGAAAGTATAATGCTGTGATTCACAGATTTATTTGATGTTTTACTCAACTCAACTTTATTTATAAAGCCCTTTAAGACAGCCGTGGATGAAACAAAGTGCTGTACATGAATAACAACACAGAATATAAGGCATAAAACATAAGAACAATGTAAAAACAATATTAAAACAATAACAGAAACAGAGTCTCATGCTGGGTTAAAAGCCAGGGAATAAAAATGGGTTTTAAGACGAGTTTTAAAAATGGACAGTAAGGGGCTTGTCTAATGTGAAATGGAAGGTCGTTCCACAGTTTAGGACCAGCAGCGGAAAAGGCTCTATCTATACATTAGTGTTCACACAACAGTTAATGCATGATCTCCAGATCTGATTTCAATGTGTTCTGTTGAAGACTGAAGTTGAATAAATTTGTTGGGAAATCGGAGCAATGAATTGTTATGTTCTGTTTTTAGTGTCAGCTGGGACGACAGAGATTATAGAAAAGCGTCTGCACCGACAGCTGAGAGTGAGCATGAGGACAGGTCTGATAGTCTGGTCTCTTAGACCATAGATGAGGGAACTCAGACATTTAGGTAGGATAATGAGACAAATATAAATAAGAATTTGGATCCTGACAGCTAAAACCCGGTCAAGATGTGAGTACACAGCTTTTAGCAGTGTGCTGTGTACAGTTGAGGACATGGTGAGGCCCAGCTGCAACAGATGCAGCAGCAGTGTTTTAAGGGCCTTCTTGGCTGAAGCTTTGTCTGTGGAAGCCGACCTGGCTGCTACAATGATACCAAAATAGGAGAAAGTGACGGTGACACCTGCTAATGCAAACAGAGAATAAGTGGATGCCTTGTCATAAAGATTAGATCTTGGATCAAGGAAGACACTTTCTTTGCCACAAAAGTCTTTCATCTGCAAGTTTTTGAAGCGAACATTTAACATTAGGCTTAACTGAGAGACAGCATTTAGAGAACTGAACGACCAAATTACACAAATTGTCAACCCTGTGTTTCTGATTGTAACAATGGCAGCGTGCCTTAGTGGATAGCACACGGCTACATATCTCTCCATACACATCACCACCAGTGTGAGAGGTGAGGTTATGTGGGACAGAATGTTGAATGCTGTAATAGCAGCACATACAGGATACAGTAGTGTTACTCTGCAGGCAGACAGTAGAAACATAGCCTGACTGTATGCCAACTGCACAGTGTCTGCAAAAAGAAGGTTATACAGAAGAATATAACGAGAGGTCTCCCGAAACACTGGTTTACTCCTCAAAGTGAACAACATGGTCCCATTAATGAAGAGAAACACACAGCATAGTAGTGTTGTTACAGTGGAAATTAACACAATCCCCAGTAGCTCCAGATACTGAATTTCAACGGTGGTGTTGGTCTGAGTTTGATCAATAAAGGACATATTAAACTAACAATAAATACATCAGAATTTCAAATGCAACATAAACACGATAAGTACTTTTTAACAGCAGCTTTTCACCTTAAGAGCAGAGGTGGTTACAGAGTTCATATTATCAAGTCAAACCCACCTAAAAACCTCTCTTACAGTCTTGTGGCCAGAGCTGCTCTGCATGGTTTCCCTTCCCTTCACATAGTTTTTATGTGCTCTGTCCACACAAACACAATTCCTGTGAGATCACTCCTCAGCACAAACAAGAGATGTGTTGGTAGTAAGAGGCCGGGATGCAAAGTTTTGTGTAACCTCTTTTAAAACACCTTGACTGTAACTTTCTTTACCCCGCATTATAGAATTGAATATAATAGTTGGGAAAATTAATGTTTTTATATTTATATATGTTACATATCAAATTATTCCATTTCTTCTAATTTCTCTATTTATTTGTTTCTTGTCTTTATTTATTTTCTTCTATCTATTCGATTTATTTTATTCAGTTTCCTCTAATACCTCTATTTATGTATCCCTCCTGTCCACTCCAACAACATCAAGTAATTAGCCTACACTCACCTTCTACGGGACCTTGCCGCCATCTTGGCTGACAAGGACTTACTCCAGCTTAATATTGGTACTGGAAACTGGCAATGTCATTTTCTGTGAACAAGACAGTGAACAAGATCTCCAGATCCTTAAATTCCTCCGTCTGCGAGAAAGAATCATCCCCAACCTGGAGAGAACATTCCACCTTTTTCCGGTGGAAAACCATGGCCTCGGATTTGGAATAGCTGACTTTCATCCCGGTGACGTCACACTCAGCTGCAAACCTCTTTAGTGCATGCTGAAGGTATCATCTTAAAGATCCCAACAGAACCACGTATTTTTTTCAAAAAGAAGAATCCAACCCTCAGGTTCACAAACCAGATGCTCTTCTCCACAACTACACCTTGAGATCCTGTTCTTGAAAATCATAAACAGGACTGGTGACCAAGGGGCAGCCCTGGTAGAGTCTGTTAGATTCGGTTCTTTTAGTTGGAAGCTCAAGAACGGACCGGAGTAATTCAAGTGAAAATGAAGTCTTTATTTGTAGTCAAACGTCAAAGCATAACATGCAATGGTTTTGTCAAAGATCTCCATGCGACATTGAAGAGGTGTGTCAGCCAATATAGCCGCACCATGTCCAGAGCCTTTAGCGTCCACCCCTGGTACTTTTATTCCTGGTGGATTCAGATTAGGGAGGCCGTTCCTCTCAATCATGCCTCTCCAGGTCACCCCATCATTGCCACTGTAGGCATTGAAGTCCCCCAGAAGAACGATGGAATCCCCAGGTGGCACACCCTCCAGGACGCCACCCAGAGACTCCAAGAAAGCCGAGTAATCTTTGCTGCTGTTTGGTGCATACGCACAAACGACAGTTATAACCTTCCCTTCTGCCATTGGCACGGCAGTGAGGCGACTCTAGCTCAATGAGAAGAACTCCAACATGGAGGGGCTCAGCAGGGGGCTTGTCAGTATTCCTGCACCCACTTGATACCTCTCTCTATGGGCCACTCCAACGTATGAGAGTCCAGCCTGAAGGGACATTTCACATTCAAAGAGTGAGTTTGCGATGCCTGGGATTGGCATGTCCAGACCCTCGCCTTTGCAGCTCACAAGGCACCTGACCTCGAATTTCCTCCCAACAAGTTGTGGGCCCACGTGGATTCTTTAAGGCTCTAGCATGGTTGCCGCGTCTGCTAGCGCGAGCGGTGTTGATGACGTCACGGTAATATATAGTGGCGCAAGTCGTTGCGCCAGTAGTTGCAATTTTCTCCGTCACAGAGGTGGCGCTGCTAGGTGAAGGTTACCGCTACTCTACAACCACGAAAGTGGAGAAGAAAACAATGCCGCTGTCAAGAGCAGGAATAGTCATTAATGCAGTATTCGGATCATTTTAATTTTTTAATTCAGTTAATAGAGGTGAAGGTCAGAAGCCCCCGGCATCACCACTTGGAGTCTCTGCCCTTTTCTTTGCTTTCACGTATCTGTCCCGTAGCTTCTTCCACACATTCTTACAGAACTCTCCCTCTTTCCCCAAAGTTCTGACCATCTCTGTGCACCAGTTTTGGGTGTTTACGTGCTCCCTGTGCTGTTTCACTGCAGTTTCGTAGAGGTGCTGTACAAACGCACCTCCTGACTGAGCCTGGTCTCACATCGGTCCATCCGGTCTGTCGTTGTTGGCGCCGCCAAGTTACAAAAATCGACTGGTGAACGACAACGCGCTGCGCCGTCTTTTCAAGGGAAGTGCCAGGCCTCAAACGTCATTTTGACGGTCACGGTCCGCCACCGCCGTAACAGACGCATCAACTGTAACTCCAGCTTAAGTCTCAGCCCGACTGAGCCCCAGGAGTCAAGGCCACCAGGTGCTCGCCAGAAAGTTCCCCCCTCAGGCCTGGCTCCAGGGGGGTGTCCCGGTTTCCCTTTTCCGTGACAGGTGACTTTAAAAATCTGGTGCCGCTCTATTGAAGCATTTGAATTGCTCTAAATCACCGGCTCGCAACACCCCCATCTGTGGGTCAGATGTGCTATGCCCAGGAATGTTGTCTCTTCCTCAGAGACTAACGGGCTGGGGAGAGAGGTGCCACTTGTTTGTGTAGTTTTCCTTTTTTGGTGTCTTAGTGTTTGCTCTGATTTAATTATTTCTTACTGCATTGGTTAGTGCACTGGTGCATTGGTCTCTGTTCCGTGTTCTTGTTTGGTATTTTATTTGAGCTTTATTCATTGTATTCATTTTGATTTTTCAGTCCATCCATCCATCCATCCATTATCTTCCGCTGGTCCGGGGATCGGGTCGCGGGGGCAGCAGCTTGAGCAAAGAGACCCAGACGTCCCTGTCCCCGGCCACTTCCTCCAGCTCTTCTGGGGGGACCCCGAGGCGTTCCCAGGCCAGCCGAGAGACATAGTCTCTCCAACGTGTCCTGGGTCTTCCCCGGGGCCTCCTCCCAGTGGGACGGGCCCGGAACACCTCACCGGGGAGGCGTCCAGGAGGCATTCTCACCAGATGCCCGAGCCACCTCATCTGACTCCTCTCGATGCGGAGGAGCAGCGGTTCTACTCCGAGCCCCTCCCGGATGACCGAGCTTCTCACCCTATCTCTAAGGGAGAGCCCAGACACCCTGCGGAGGAAACTCATTTCGGCCGCTTGTATTCGCGATCTCGTTCTTTCGGTCACTACCCACAGCTCGTGACCATAGGTGAGGGTAGGAACATAGATTGACCGGTAAATCGAGAGCTTCGCCTTCTGGCTCAGCTCCTTCTTCACCACGACGGGCCGGTGCAGAGCCCGCATCACTGCAGACGCCGCACCAATCCGTCTGTCAATCTCCTGGTCCATTCGTCCCTCACTCGTGAACAAGACCCCGAGATACTTGAACTCCTCCACTTGGGGAAGGATCTCATTTCCGACCCGAAGAGAGCATTCCACCCTTTTCCGGCTGAAGACCATGGTCTCAGATTTGGAGGTGCTGATGGTCATCCCAGCCGCTTCACACTCGGCTGCGAACCGCTCCAGTGAGAGCTGAAGGTCACGGCCTGACGACGCCAACAGAACCAAATCGTCCGCAAAAAGCAGAGACCCGATTCTGAGGTCGCCAAACCGGACCCCCTCAACGCCCTGGCTGCGCCTAGAAATTCTGTCCATAAAAATTATGAACAGAATCGGTGACAAAGGGCAGCCCTGACGGAGTCCAACCCTCACAGGAAACATGTCCGACTTACTGCCGGCAATGCGGACCAAACTCTGACACCGGTCATACAGAGACCGAACAGCCCATATCAAGGAGTCCGGCACTCCATACTCCCGGAGCACCCCCCACAAGAGTCCCCGAGGGACACGGTCGAACGCCTTCTCCAAGTCCACAAAACACATGTAGACCGGTTGGGCGAACTCCCATGCACCCTCCAGGATCCTGCGGAGGGTATAGAGCTGGTCCACTGTTCCACGGCCAGGACGAAAACCACACTGCACCTCCTGAATCCGAGATTCGACTATCCGGCGGATCCTCCTCTCCAGTACCCCCGAAAAGACCTTACCAGGGAGGCTGAGGAGTGTGATCCCCCTATAGTTGGAACACACCCTCCGGTCCCCCTTTTTAAAGAGGGGGACCACCACCCCGATCTGCCAGTCCAGAGGCACTGCCCCCGATGTCCACGCGATGCTGCAGAGGCGTGTCAACCAAGACAGCCCCACAACATCCAGAGCCTTGAGGAACTCAGGACGGACCTCATCCACCCCCGGGGCCTTGCCACCGAGGAGTTTTTTGACCACCTCGGCAACCTCAGCCCCAGAAATGGGAGGTCCCACGTCCGAGCTCCCCAACTCTGCTTCCTCATCGGAAGGCGTGTCGGTAGGATTGAGGAGGCCCTCGAAGTACTCCCCCCACCGACTCACGACGTCCCTAGTTGAAGTCAGCAGAGCCCCGCCCTCACCATACACGGTGTTGACGATGCACCGCTTCCCCCCCCTGAGCCGCCGGATGGTGGACCAGAATCTCCTCGAGGCCGTCCGGAAATCGTTCTCCATGGCCTCCCCGAACTCCTCCCAAGCCCGAGTTTTTGCCTCAGCAACCGCCGAGGCTGCGTTCCGCTTGGCCTGTCGGTACCCATCAGCTGCTTCCAGAGTCCCACTGGCCAAAAAGGCCCGATAGGACTCCTTCTTCAGCTTGACGGCCTCCCTCACCACTGGGGTCCACCAGCGGGTTCGGGGATTGCCGCCACGACAGGCACCGACCACCTTGCGGCCACAGCTCCGGTCGGCCGCCTCAACAATGGAGGCACGGAACATGGCCCATTCGGGCTCAATGTCCCCCACCTCCCCCGGGACATGGTTGAAGCTCTGCCGGAGGTGGGAGTTGAAACTCCTCCTTACAGGGGATTCCGCCAGCCGTTCCCAGCAGACCCTCACAATACGTTTGGGCCTGCCAGGTCTGACCGGCTTCCTCCCCCACCAGCGGAGCCAACTCACCACCAGGTGGTGATCAGTTGACAGCTCCGCCCCTCTCTTCACCCGAGTGTCCAAGACATACGGCCGCAAGTCCGATGATACGACTACAAAGTCGATCATTGAGCTGCGGCCTAGGGTGTCCTGGTGCCAAGTGCACATATGGACACCCTTATGCCTGAACATGGTGTTCGTTATGGACAATCCGTGACGAGCACAGAAGTCCAACAACAAAACACCACTCTGATTCAGATCGGGGGGGCCGTTCCTCCCAATCACGCCCCTCCAGGTCTCACTGTCATTGCCCACGTGAGCATTGAAGTCCCCCAGCAGGACGAGGGAGTCTCCCGGAGGAGCACTCTCTAGTGCCTCCTCCAGGGACTCCAAAAAGGGTGGGTACTCTGAACTGCCGTTCGGTGCATAAGCACAAACAACAGTCAGGACCCGTCCCCCCACCCTAAGGCGGAGGGAGGCTACCCTCTCGTCTACCGGGGTAAACCCCAATGTACAGGCGCACAGCCGGGGGGCGATAAGTATGCCCACACCTGCTTTACGCCTCTCACCGCGGGCAACTCCAGAGTGGAAGAGAGTCCAACCCCTCTCGAGGAGGCTGGTTCCGGAGCCCAAGCCATGCGTCGAGGTGAGTCCGACTATATCTAGCCGGAACCGCTCAGCCTCGCGCACCAGCTCAGGCTCCTTCCCCAGCAGAGAGGTGACGTTCCACGTCCCAAGAGCCAGCTTCAGTAGCCGAGGATCAGACCGCCAAGGTCCCCGCCTTCGGCTGCCGCCCAGCTCACATTGCACCCGACCCCCATGGCCCCTCCCACGGGTGGTGAGCCCGTAGGAAGGGATTTTTCAGTCCTCAGTGTTCTATTGTATTCTTGGTTCTTGCCATCCCCCCTAGATGTCCTCAGTTGTCTTGGTTTTGTCTCCTGGTCTCATTCACACCTGTTTCCTGGTAATCACTCAGTCAACCTCATCAACCCTCTCAGTAGTTATAGCTTGTTAGTCACCTCAGTCAGTTGCCAGATCATTGTATGTTGCTGTCGCTGTTATTGTCCTTGTGTTTTCATTGCTCGTCCTTCCTTTGTTCTGTTTGAGTTTTGTTTGTAGTTTATTATTCCTGCCTTGGCAGTGCCTTTGGTTTTACTTGAATAAAGCAACCATTTACCATCACCACTTGTCTTTACCTCCTTCCTCCAGTAGCCTTGCATTTGGGTCCCAACCACAAGTTACGCTCGAATCCCCAAAAGCCATTAGGTCACTTCGGAAATTTAAGTGCATTTCTGATAGCCAGTTTATTCCTTACTGATTCATTTAAATTGTTGAGGAAAAGGTCTTGTAAGGCTTCCTCAATCCAGCCTGAGTCAGCTGCTATTGTACGGAACTCAGTGGAGTGTTCGGTGACAGTTGTGGACCTTTTAATGAATAGTAAATAGTTGTTTAACAGCAAAGCGGCTGCAAACCGGATGGTCAATGACAGGAACACTAACCCCCGTCCAAATGAGCTTCAGCACAGGTTAGTGGCCTTTCACTCAGTAAAATCACCAAATACCTTATCTTAGAATTATCTGTAGAGTACATCACTAGTTATTGTTAAATGTATACCCAGCCAGCATGTCCATGTGGGGCCCATAAGGTTTAAATTTGGGCTGCAGATATGGGTCCCAAGTTGGTTTGTCCGCAGTTTCCACGGTGGCCTCACCTGTGTTTGCCCATATGGGTTTCAAGTCTCTGTGTGGCTTTGGTTAGACTTTGCATTTAGCCAATTTGAATGTGAACATTCTTTTACTTTGTGTGGTGTGCTTATCTGTATTGCCTTTGGAATAATTTAAGGCTTTAGTTTAACCCTAACCCCTAACCCTTCAAGTTGCACTTTGATGTATAATATATGTATACTAGTGGAGAAAGCCCTAAAATCTTCCAAGATCTCCGTTATAGGACTTAGGATCAGGCATGTGAGCCTCTCTCACTATGAATGGGGACTGACTGTGAAGAGAGCTGTGTTAATGGCTTATGGACAGGTAGAGACACAGAGATACGATGACAAACATTTGTTTAGTGGAGCCAATTGACTCTAACTAGTATGTTGGTTCTGTAAAAGGGATTGAAGCACTTGTACATACTGCCCATGAAAGATGCCTGGTTTGGTGATGGCTTGTTTGAAATTTCAAGTGGAGAATTCCTGGTCAGATTCTACTGGGTCTATGATTTGGCCACATTTTTCTGTCACAATGGCTCCGAATTGTGGACTGAAAACAGAGGAAGGTTTCATATGATTTATTTTTTACAAATTGCAAACAAATAAATAAACTCCTGTCCTAATCTGAAGAATATTTCCTGATAAACCTCTCTTAACTTAATCTTCCCAAGATTGATGAAATAACTGCAACTAGATTATTTGCGCTAAGAATCAGAAATAACTGACCTATTGCATGTGTCAGGAATTCATAGCTTAAGAGAAGTCCCTAAAAAATAGTGCTCGAAAGATACGCAATTTTGATGAACAAGTTTTTCCAAAGGACATTTATGATGATGACCTTCATCTTGTATCTGGAATTCGGAATGTTTACCTTAATTGTTTTTCTTATGATAATAAGAAAATTAATTATAATTATGATAATTTCTGTTTTGAATAAGCAGTAAAGTAAAATAGTAAAGTTTAAGGTGGTTAGGTCTTTAAACAGCAGGTTCTCTCCCTTATTGTCCCCCAAATATGAACTTCAAAGGCCTGCACTTCATGATCATTATGAAATCTATCTAATTAACAAAACTGTGACCAGTTGGAAAGTACACAAATTGTTTTCTGTACTCCCGTGTTTAATCACTTAAATGTTTATCTTGTGACCAGATTACACTGAGGTTAATGTCCAGTTATTGCTTCATGTATATGTAAATCTTAGATGTAGTTTAAAAAGTTTAATAATCTTTGACTTTATATTTCTTTCAGTGAAGCTGACAGTTCAGAGTTCAGTGCACTTAAAATCATTTACAGGAACATAATGTGATGACACATAATGTAAGAATAGTGAGCTGCACATTTTCTACAGAGAAACATGGCATATGTGATATAATCAGACACGTCAGTTCAACCAAATCACAAAAAATACATATTTTCCTCTTCCCTCCATTTATTTACTAAATCAGGCAGTTTTGTTTGAAAGCATAACTTATTAGACATACAGTACACACCTAAGTGAAAATATCTGATTTATTTTTAATGTTTATAAAAAATCCTGCTGCAAACATGTTTCTGATTAATGTTGCAGGTATGAGATTAAGGTTCACTTATTTTAAGTGGTGTTTCACAACAATACACAGTTCAGCAGGAGCAAGTATTAAGTTTTGAATGACAGATTTATTTGAGTATATTTCAGTATTCACACATGAATAAAATCTGCACATTTGAGTTTTCCACAGTTAGATTTAAAACCTTTGTGAGTAAGATGGACGTAATATTTGTTAATGAACAAATTCACGGTAATTTAGTGGAAAATCGTCAGATTTTAGCACTCGTTTGGACCACAGAGATCACAGATAAGCTTCTGCACCGACAACTGAGATTGAGCATGAGGACAGGTCTGATAGTCTGGTCTCTGAGACCATAGATGAGGGAACTCAAACATTTGGGAATGACATTGAGACAAACATAAAGAAGGACCTGGATGTTCACAGCTATGACCCTGTCTAGATTTGTGGATACAACTATGATCAGTGTGCTGTGTACAGTGGAGGACATACTGAGGCCCAGCTGCAACAGATGCATCAGCAGTGTTTTAAGGGCCTTCTTGGCTGAAGCTTTGTCTGTGGAAGCCGACCTGGCTGCTACAATGATACCAAAATAGGAGAAAGTGACGGTGACACCTGCTAATGCAAACAGAAAATAAGTGGATGCCTTGTCATAAAGATTAGATCTTGGATTAAGAAACACACTTTCTTTGCCACAATAGTCTTTCATTTGCATACGCTTCATTTCTTCCAAGCTAACATTTAACATCAGGGTTAGTTGAATAAGACAACTTAGTGAACTAAAGGTCCAAAGCACACAAATAGCTACACCTGTGTTTCTAGTGGTGATGATGGCAGCGTGCCGTAGTGGATAGCACACAGCTACATATCTCTCCAGACACATCAACACCAGTGTGAGAAAAGAGACACCATATGGAAGAATATAAAGTACTGTTAGAGCAGCACACACTGGATACAGCACTTTTACTCCCAAAGCTGACATTAAAAACAATGTCTGACTGTCTGCCAACTGCACAGTGTCTGCAAAAAGAAGGGTATGCAGAAGAATAAAACGAGAGGTCTCCCGAAACACCGGTTTACTCTTCAAAGTGAACAACATGGTCCCATTAACAAAGAGAAACACACAGCATAGTAGTGTTGTTATAGTGGTAAGTAACACAATGAATAGTAATCCCTGACGCTGGAACTCAGCGGTGGTGTTGGTCTGAGTTTGATTAATGAAAGACATATTAAAGAAACATTAAGTACATCTGAATTTAAAACACAAGAACAACATAGTAAGAAAACATTTTTTTCAGTAACAACAACATTTCATCTTCAGAGCCGAAATGGTGACAGAGTTTGTTAAGTTTTGTTAAGTCAAACCCACCAACATACCTCTTTTGCACATTTTAGTGGGCAGAGCTGGTCTGCTTGATTTACTCTTGCCTCACATACTATATCTGTTCTCTGGCCACACACACCTCTGATGACATCCTTGGGGCGGCCATAGCTCAGGAGGAAGAGCAGTCGTCTGCCAATCAGAAGTTTAGAGGTTCAACTCCTAGATTTTGTGGTCAAAGTGTCCATGGTGATCAACACACTATGCTGCAATACATCCACCTGTGTATCAATCTGTAGCCTGTGTGAGTGAATGGGTGCATGTAGCTTTGAGTGGTCAGCTTGACTAGAAAAGTGCTGTACAAGATGAGACCCTTTACATCACTTGTCAGTAGTGTTGTGTAGTGCACGGTAGGCCTTTGCCTACAATTGGGCAGGTTATTACAGCTTGGTTGCCAGATGCTGTCTCTGCGGTCAAACCACCCTTCTTGACTTCTCTGTCCACTGGATGACCACACTCCCAGCGGCCTTCTTTGATGGCTCAACAGACTTGACCTTTACGTATGCATGGAGACCAGGGTACTTTTCATGTGACTACCTATGGGGGCCTAGTCCCGGGAACCATAGCCGGGACTGGGGGGGGGGGCGCTTCACATTTGAAGTCTTAAATACTATTCAAGGATAACGGTGTAGAAAGCTTTATTGTTGCATTCTGGTGTTGACATCAGTGAGGTCAACTTCATAAAAATCAACCAATTTAAACTTCTAAATAATAGTAATATCAAGTATCTGTACTTTTTAGAATCATAAAGCATTACCAAGATGTTCAAACATTTCTGAAATCAACATTTGATTATTAGAAATTGAAATTCCTTTCATAGAAACAATGTAGTCCAGGGGTCTCCAACCTTTTTCCCTCTGAGAGCTACTTTCACAAAATAAAAATGGCCGAGAGCTACTCGTATTTTGTAACATTTATTATCATCGCTCATTTTGAACAAACAAACTCAATAAGCCTTCTTTTCCTGAACATTTACAATATGTTACTGTCCACATCTCACATTCTGTATTAAAACATCACAAAAATAAAGAACAAAAATTGCATTCACAATAAAAACCATTTAGTTCAGTTCAATGTTGAGCAGTGAAGGTGTGTGTGTGTGTGTGTGTGTGTGTGTGTGTGAATGTGTTCAGAAGTTCAGCCTTTTTAGCTAGTGAGATGACTGACACTGCAAGGAGTCAACAAGAGAGGTGTATGTTGGAGTGTATCCACTTAAGTTCACTCTAATGGAGTCATTTAAATGTTCATCAGTCAGTCTCGTTCTGAGCTTTGATTTCACGACATTCATGTCAGAAAAAGCTGACTCACAGAGGTATGTAGACCCAAACAAAGCAGACATTTTCAGAGCTGCTTGGTGAAGATTTTCATCATCATATGGCTCTACCAAGCTCCAGAAATGCTGTGAATGCTGCTGAGACTTTAACTGCACATTGTTTTGAAGGTTTATAACCTCCATTTCCATTTCTACAGGATCAACACAGAAAAGTTCAGCCATCTGTCCTGAAATCTCACTTATGTCCACATTCATGAAAGGGTTGGCCATAAATGTCACACAGGGCTCAAGTTTCTCAAAGTCACTGAATCTGTCAGCAAACTCCTGTTCAAGCCTTGATAAGAGGTCACAATACTTGGACACATTTAAAACGCTGGCTGCACCTGTGTGACTGTCCAGCATCTTTGAGATAGAGGGGAAGTGCTGAAATCTTCTGCTTTTCACTTGCTGAATGTACAATGACAGTTTTGCACTGAACGACAGCACTGATCATGTTGTCGCCATCGTAAACTCCTTCTCACTGGCTTAGCAAGCCAGACCTGTACAGCTTTTATTGACGCTGTACGGTTGTCTGTCAAGTTGCCTCTGCACTCAACGCCACGCAATAGGATGGCGCAACAACCAATCAGAGCGTCGTCCCACCAACAGAGCAAGCTGGTAAATTAAACTTTTACCGTACCCGGTGAGCAAAACTCCGAAAACGTCCTTTTTTTTCAAGAAAAACTTAAGTGCAGTTATCTGTTCGTCTCGCAAAGAAAAATTTATATTTAAATCTTCTAGAGTTGCTGCCAAAGCCAACTCGAAAGCCTGTTGGCTGGGCGCAGCCACTGTTTACCTCTCTCTGGAACTACACACTGAAACGTAGCACCTCTGTCGTCACTAGGTAGCCCAGCCTCCGACCCCGCTCCTCACGATTTGATTGGCCTGATTAAGTTTCGATTTTCAGCCTCGCAAAACGACCACAAGTGACTAGACTAGCCCGGGAGCAAATTAAATTTGCGGTCGCTGGTCAGTGACCAGTCGCTGGTCAGTGGTGATGTGAGAATCTCACATCACCACTGACTCATCAAGATTTGCCGAGAGACCAATTAAGTTTTCAAATTAATGTATGATTCATTGGCCCTTTGGCGAGCTACTTGGAAAGGGGCGGCGCGAGCGACGTGTTGGAGACCCCTGATGTAGTCAAAATTCAGTTTAATGTTCAATCTTTCTAGTAAATCTCATTCCACTAATACATTTATTTTTTTTTTCTGAAAAAAATATTCTTCTGGATCCACCGTCTTTGAACAATGTTTTTTTCTCTCTGGTATGCCAAAGGATATGTTAAACAACAGAAACTACAAAGTAAAGAGAAAAGGGATAAAGGATAACCTCTGGTGCCAGGTCCTGGGGCGGAGCTCTTGGCTCCTTGGCCTCATTCAGGCTCAGAAGAAGAAGCCACCTCCATGTCTGCCCACCACTCACTGGTAGGAAACATTAGTTGGTGTCATGTGAGCTGGGCGGCAGGCAAAAGCGGGTGTACCAATCCCTTGCTTTGCAAACTGACTTTTGGGACATGGAACTTACTTCACTGGGGGGGAAAGAGCCTAAACGGGTGTGTGAGGTGGAGCAGTATTAATTAGATATACTTGGGCTTCATGCACAGTGTTGGTTCTAGAACTTCTAGAGATGAGCTGGACTCTCTCACACTCTGGAGTTGCCCATGGAGAGAGGCGTAGTGCTTGTACGGGGATACTCACAACCCCTGGCTGAGCGCCTCTGTATCAGAGTTCTCCCCCAGTAAGCAAGAGGGTCACCTCACTGTAGCTGCAAGTTACAGGAGGAAAGGATCTGACTGTTGTTTGTGCATATACACCTCACAACATCTCAGATTTCTCAGCCTTCTTGGACTCTCTTGGATCTGGGTGGCATCCTGGGAATTCCAATGCCCATGATGACAATAATGGAGTGACCTCGATCGGCGTAATTGGAGGAAAGGCCTCCCTGATCTGAATCCGAGTGGTGTTTTGTTTTGGGACTTCTGTGCTGGTCATGGATTGTCCATTACAAAGACCACTTTCGAGCAAATGGTGGAGCATAAGATGGTCCATTTGTGTACCTGGTACCAGGCCACCTTTGGTCAAAGGTCAATTATCGACTTTGTAGTTGTGTCATCAGACCTGCGGCCATATGTCTTGGACACTTGGGTGAGGAAAGAGGTAGAACTGTCGACTGATCATGACCAGGGGGTGAGTTGGATCTGTTGGCAGGTGAGACTGCCGGACAGATTTGGTATGCCCAAACGAATAGTGAGGGTGAAATGGGTATATATATATGGTGGAGCACCCAGTCCACAAGGTTTTTATCCCGCACCTTCGACGGAATATTTCTCACATACCGGGGGAGGTTGGGAACATGGAATCTGAAGTCCCTTCCACAGGCGATGGACTTTAATTATCTCTGGATATTATTTTCAGTGATGGTAAACTGGATTGAGAGATGGACGGATGAATTGGGGCTTTGTCAGCAGTAATGAGGGAGCTAAGCTGAGATCTGGGTAGTGACCAGTGGTGGCTGGTGATGTGACAATACATTTCATTGTGCCTTCTTACCGCAACGCGGTGTCCCTCATCAAGCTGCGCTGCTATGCTTATGTTTCCGAGCACAGCTTGTTTGACGCAGTTTTCCAAATGAACTCTTGATTGTTCTTGCTTCTTGATGCGTTCAGAGAGGTGATTCAAGTCGGTTTGTCCTGACTGTGTGCACTTTAAATCACATTTGTCCCTTTTAAAAAGAATGCAGGGAAAACAGAAAAGTGCATTGGCTATTCCACAGCCTGCCAGCCACGACTTGAGCTCAAACCAACTCCTGCAAAAACTCCAGTTGTAGATTTTATTTTCGTCCTTGGTCTGCTGGTTGATCATGAAGTCAGGCTTGTCGGGTCCCAGCTCCTTAATCCAGATTTTCTCCTCCATTGTCCTTCTTGCAAACATGTAGATAAATAAGGATCTCACTGAATTCGGTGGAAGCTGCACCTCGATCGTGAAGTTCGCCATCATCCCGCTGATTTACCGCGCTGCACAAGCCTTTTTTAATCTGAAATCTGCTGCTGAGGCGATATTTTTTAGCACCCCAAGACCATAAAATTCTGCGACACTGATTGGCCAAATATTTATTCATTTGCCCTGGCAACAGTACACGATTGGCTGTTTGGCTACACTGCTGCGCTCTGACCAGCGCCTCATGACAGAAACTATATGAGTTTGTGGAAATTCACTAGTGAATGAATGTCAGTAGGTGGGAAATGAAGTGTATATCATTCATATTGCATGTAGGCACACACTAATGTGTAAACCGACATTTTTAACTAAATTTGGAAAAATATGTTTTACATTTTCCCTCCACTTATCGGGGAGGGCGGCGCCCCAGCGCTACCTATGGGCCAGCCGCCACTGGTAGTAACCAAAAGAATGACATTGAGCGGCTTAAATGGGTTTCCTTTAAGGGTGGCTGAGCTCAATTTTAGAGAAATAGGGTGTGGAACTTGGCCATCTGGAAGGAGCTCGGAGTAGAGCCGCTGCTCCTCCACATTGAAAGAAATCAGCTGAAGTTGTTTCGTGCATCTGGTCAGGATGCTTCCTGGTCGCCTCCCATAGGAGGTTTTCCGGGGACATCCGACTAGGAAGAGACCTCACTGCAGGAATTATATATCCCTTCTGGCCTGGGAATGCTTCGGGATCCCCCAGGAGTAGCTGTCGCATGGCAGAGGGATGTCTGGGTTTCTCTCCTGAACCCGTTGCCTCCGCAACCGGACTTAGGATAAGCAGAAGACAATGGATGGGTGGATGCTTTTATGTATATATGTGACCTATTCCTTTTGGGCTCTTATTTTTAAGCTCTTGTGATACCAAGAAGAACCTGGACTGTCTCTTGGATTTTTTTGAATTGCCTGCACCTGGAGGCCTGTCTGTTGTGGTAGTTTCTATTGCTGTTATGCTCAGCACCTGTTCTTGTGCTGCCACAATTAGTGTCCACATGTTGCCTTTTAGACCAACGTTTCTAGCCACTGAGACATCTCATCAATATCAGCCCCTTTCTTCAATCTGTTGGTGGTACAGGCCATGCTGAAGCTTATCCTTCCATGATTATTCTAGATTAAACAGGTAATTTATTCACAAGTCAATTTATTGGTTACATCAGGTTTGTATTTTACAATACTGAAGTCTGCATGTTATTATTTGTAAGCTGCTTCAGATAAATTTATGATTATACATATATATATAGATATATGAACTATTTATTAAAACGATATGACTAAAGACATGAACCTTAAAACAAACAGGAGATGCGTTGAAAATGCGTGATTATATACAACACTTAGTGAATTGAAAATAAATTATGGGGAATGGAGAGATACCGGATTTATTCAAATAGTTAAGGTTGGCTTACTATTTGAAGCTAAAGACTGACATCTTGGATACATTTATCATTCTAATAGTGAAAGTCTCGCGACATCCATCTAACCGCCTGTAAGATGAAAAACGGGTCGACCTTACTTTACTAAAGTCCTGTTTAGTCAGCTCGGAACACAGCAGGTGGTAGCCACGCGGGATCCAAGGGGATTTCTCTCGGTTCCGCTCTCAGGGCCTTCCTTGGTTGTGGATGACTTTCGTGGACTTTTCAGTTACTTGGTCGGTCGTTTCTTTCCACCGAGAAACGGGAACTTCACCGTACAGAATGACAAAATCGTCCAACTGTCAGAGTTGGTCGGTTGCTGACCACTCTGATGAGGTGAAAAGAATGTTAACCAAAAAGTTGCTTGGCCCTGGCTTTCTTAGTAGGAAAACTATGTTATGGCGTGCAGCAGCGGAGGTTAAAACGTGTGACGTAAAAAGACTTACTTGGTCTTCAAAAAGATGGCGCCTGTGATTGGCAGTGCCACGGCTCGTCTCCTGCAGTATAGTTTATTAATGGCAATCTTTGCAATATATGTCATCATATCAGCCCGTGTTTCGAATGGATGTGTCTCAGCTTTACGGACCTATGATCGGGACTCTCTGTTTTGTATCAGAGAGTGGATGGAGGGCCTGTTTAATACACATGACAGGTACAGACGGGCGTTTCCTCCTCCCTTTATCATCCGCCCAAACTCACCGGAGTACTTGCTGCTTTATCGGGTGCCGGGCAAAGTTCGCAGGAAATCGAGGAAAAGAGGATCGCGTTCCGGAGTCCAGGCCAAGCGAAGACGCGCTGCAGCACGCCTGGGCCCTGCCATGATCCAGGGAGAACGCGCAAGGTGTCTGCGCCGGATCCCTCTCCTCAATGTGTGCGACAGCACATTCACGCTGCCGTCTGCTTGGACCACAACGACAGTCTTGGAGCCTACACAGCGCTGGAGTAGTGATCAGTGTCCTTCACAGCCTCCACGCTCTTCCGTGTTTACATCGGTTCCTGCACGGTCCAGCTGGAGCCCACGTGACCGCTGGACAGGCCTTCGACCAATTCCACTGCGCTCCGCGGACACTGCCTCCGTGACGTCACCAACTTTGCATATCGGCCTGTTGAATGCCCGGTCTATTTCAAATAAATCCTTCTCTCTGAGCGATCTTTTCTCAAGAGAGAATCTGGATTTAATGTGTCTCTCGGAGACATGGCAGAGAGAGGAAGAGTTTATTCATCTTAATGAACTTTGTCCAGCTGGCTGCTCTGCTCTCGGGAAGCCCCGCCCCCACTGTCGTGGGGGGGGTCTGGCCGTTGTTTACAGGGACAGTTGTGCTTGCAAAGTTACTCAGACCTTGGAATTCACTTCATTTGAGTCCCAGATGGTGAAAGTGGGTTCTTCAAATCCATTCCACTGTGTGTCAATCTACCGTCCTCCTGGTCCTGCTTCTGTGTTCTTGAAGGATTTTAGTGACTTTTTATCCTCCATAATAAAGTTGGAAACTGTTTTAATCCTTGGAGATTTTAACCTTCATGTTGATGACAGCTCATCTTGCTCCGCAAAGGAACTTTTAACATTGACCGAAGCTTTTAATTTTGATCAACATGTTTCTGAGCCCACACACCAAAAAGGCCACATTTTAGACTTAGTTTTTACCCTTGGCCTGGACATTTCAAATGTGTCTGTACAGGACGTCCATCTGAGTGATCATTGTCTTGTTTTGTTTGATCTGCACTTCAGCCCTGAGCCTAAGCCCTTAGAAGTTTTGTCTCAGAGGCGTGTTATCTCTGCTAATACTGCAGACAGTTTTTCTGCTATGTTTGACCCTCTTTTGTTCATGGATTGCCTCGATGTGGACAATTTTATTCACTGTTTTACCAATCATTGTTTTAAAATTCTGGATCAGGTGGCACCTGTCAAATCAAACTTGTCAATGCAGAAGAAAGTGTGCCCTTGGACAAATGAAGATACCCTGAGTGTGAAGAGACTATGTCGGAAGACTGAACGTCTGTGGAAATCCACAAATCTTGAGGTACACAGACTTTATCTCAGAGATCTGGTGTCCTCATACAATGAGATGGTGGGAAATGCCAGATCTGACTATATTCGTCAACTGGTAACAGTAAATAAGAAAAACCCCAAAGTATTGTTCGACACCATAAATTCTCTTGTATGTCCTGCTGCACCAGTTACCCCTGTTTTTTGTGAAGCTGACAGCAATGCATTGTTGAGATTTTTTGTTGACAAAATTAAGATGATCAAGGAGAAAATCCCTCCCCCTTTGTGTGGAACCCCTGCTGTCATTGAGCCTGTCTCAAGCTTGTGGTCCTCATTTAAGTTAGTGACTCTTGCTGATATCTCGGCACTGGTGACCAAGATGAAACCCTCCTCTTGCTCATCGGACGTCCTTCCTTGTAGGCTCTTTGTGAAAGTGTTTGATGTAATTGGCCCCTGGGTTACCAAAATGGTTAACCTCTCTCTTTCAACAGGTGTGTTTCCCACTACATTTAAGCATGCCATAGTGGAGCCCTTACTTAAAAAGACAGGCTTAGACCCGACTGTACTCAGTAATTTCAGACCTATTTCAAAGCTACCACTCTTGTCCAAGATCCTAGAGAAGGTGGTCTCTGAACAACTGTCATTATTCCTGGATCAAAGTAACATCCATGAGACGTTTCAGTCTGGTTTCCGCAAATATCACTCTACGGAGACGGCCTTGCTGAAAGTGTCCAGTGACATTCTGATGTCTGCTGATTCGAGAAAATGCACTGTTCTAGTTCTTTTAGATCTGTCCTCAGCCTTTGACACCATCGACCACCAAATCCTGCTGAGTAGACTGAGGGATGAAGTAGGTCTGTCAGGTTCAGTTCTACATTGGTTCTCGTCATACCTTTCTGGGCGTAGTTTTAGTGTCACAGCTAACCAAATAAGGTCTGAGTCAGCAGATCTGCTGTGTGGAGTCCCTCAAGGTTCTGTCTTGGGTCCTGTATTATTTTTGTTGTATTTGATCCCTTTGGGAAAAATCATCCAGAGTTTTTCTGATATTTCGTACCACATGTTTGCTGATGATATCCAGCTTTACTGCTCGTTCAAGCCAACTGAACCCCAGAGGCTAAATTCCTTAGTTCATTGTTTGGTGGAGATAAAACAATGGCTAAATGACAACACCTTGCAGCTAAATGTGGACAAAACAGAAACACTGGTTATTGCCCCTGATGACTCCATTCCAGGGATTAACCAGTACTTGGGTGACTTGGGCCAGTCTGTTAAAGCGAGCCTCAGAAACCTTGGTGTTGTGTTTGACAAGGACATGTCATTAGTCCAACACTGCAAACAGCTGACCAAAAGCTGCTTTTTTCAACTGAGGAATGTCTCCAAACTCAGGAAAATGGTGTCACGGGATGATTTGGAGCTGATTATACATGCATTTGTGTCTTCGCGTTTGGACTATTGTAATAGTCTGTTTTCTTGTTTGAACAAGAAGGAGCTGTCTCGCCTGCAGTTGGTGCAAAACTCTGCTGCGAGAATTCTGACCCGCTCAAATAGGAGGACTCACATAACTCCTGTTCTTAAAGCTCTTCATTGGCTACCAGTTTCCTCTAGGATAAATTTTAAAATTTTGGTTTTAACTTTCCGAGCGTTGCATGGTCAGGCTCCACCCTACATCAAAGATCTGATCCAGCCTTACACCCCAGCTAGGGTTCTGAGGTCTGTGGATCAGAATCTTCTGATGGTGCCACGCACGCGTTTCCGGACCAGAGGAGACCGATCCTTCCAGGCTGTTGCTCCCAGGCTTTGGAACGATCTTCCGCTCTCTCTGCGCTCGATGGAGTCTGTTGACGCCTTCAAAAGGCAACTTAAGACCTTTTTATTTGTTCAGGTTTTTTCTTAATTTTCTTAATTGTCTTAATTTCTTAATTGTCTTGGGCTGCTATGATTGTGACTGAGTTGCTTTGGCCTTTTTTTAAACTAATACTTTTATGTACTTCTTAACTGTGTGTTTCTATTGCACCTGTAAAGCGCTTTGTGACCCTGGTCTGCGAAAGGCGCTGTATAAATAAATTACTTACTTACTTACTTACTTACTTAGATGACGAGGGACAAACAAAAACACAGAAAGCGTGTATCTTCAGACTACTTCGTTCGGATTTTATTCTTCTTCCTCATCTTTCAATCCTGTCTTACGCTGTGTTCGAAACCGCATACTTCTCCTACTACTCCCACTACTCATACTAACTTTTTAAGTGAGAAGTTCCCTGATACATACTACATTCGCCGAAATGTTGGGTATGCATCATGAGGTTACTACTCATACTCAAACTACCCAAGATGCAACATCAGACATCCCAAGTCTCCCGGAAGCTCCGGGAGTCTCCCTGATATTGATAGTTAATCACGGATGCCCGCGAGTCGGATAAAATATCCCGGATTTTAGACTATTCGAGGGAGTTTTTTTTTTTTTTTTTTTCAATGCGAGTGAGAGCGTGCAGGCAATAAAATAACTCGTGTACCATGCGCGCTTCGACTGCGCAGGCACGAGAGAGAGAGTGCTGTGGGGAGAGGTTGCTTGTGAAACCTGTGCGTATCTGTCCAAAGCGACGCTCTGTTCAACGAGCGTCCAGTCTGACGACTGCTTGTCGGGGGAGGGGGGAGTGAGTGGAGGTGGAGTGGAGGAGACTGAGTCATCTCCCTGAAATGAGTTTTTGGAACTTGGGATGTCTGCAACATAACGTGACGTCGCCGATCGTCATTTCCTGTCAAAACGGCAGTTTCAAGCAAGCTACAAGGAGGGTAGGTTCACTTCCTGTTTTCAAAACAAAAGCACCAATTCCCTATGATAAAAGGCAACGGGTATTTTATTTTGTGAAAATAACAGGAAGTGCGTTGCTCACTGCGGCTAGCTTTAGTAGCGCCGAATTCGTGGGAACAAAATTGTAAACAGCCGGTATTTTGTCAGGTTTTCAACACGTTGGGGATCTAAACGACTACTTTCTCGCCTGAAAATGTTTCAAATGTTGCTAAAGTTTACTGAGTTTAGAGCTTAAGCAAAATCAGCTTCAGGCCGGCTGATTTCGGCTCGGGCAGGAGCGAGATGCATTGTGGGTAAACGCTCTGCATACTGTCTGATCGATCAGTATGTAGTATGTAGTATGGAAGTATGCAGTTTGCAAGTATGTAGTATGTAGTATGCGGTTTCGAACACAGCCTTAGTCTTTTCATCTTCTTCTGCATCGTTCATCATCTCCGCATCATTCTGAAGACTTCTTCATTCCATTGTCTTCTGTCTCGTTTCTCTGGCTCATGGATGCATGGCTTTACTCCATGGTTTACTCTTTCTGCTCTCTCATGTTTCAAAGGGAAGAGTCCAAAGATATGTCGATTTTGGATCGCGGGTTCCGTGGTTTGACTCGCGGAGGCGGGGCATGACGTAGGCTTACGCTACACTTTCAGCCAATGATATGCCTGAAACTGTTGTGACGTCTGCCTGGGTGTGTTTGTAAGGCGATCTGTTCTAACGTTTATAGAGATTTTTGGATAAAACAAAGAAACTCTATTTCTCCATCTCAAAACATTTGTCTCAATGATTCTGAAAACACCACAACTTGTTAAGATATGCAGATTAAAGTAATAACATAGACTTATGATATAAAGACATCGAATAACAAATAACATGACATAGTTGATGATTATGAGTCTCAAAATTCAGATGAATATCTGTAAAATTGTGACATGAATAGCGAACCAAACAATGTTATTTTCCTGTGTTAACAATGGAGTACAAAAAGATACAAAAGGGACATCGTTTAACAGTTGCATAAGTGCATATAACTCCAGTTTACTGACTCCGTGTGGATTTAACTATTTAACACTACAGACCACTAGGGAGCAATGTGGTTCCATAGGCGGGTTAGTCACTTTTCCAAGAGGATTATTTCTTCGTCATTCTTTCAGTTACGATCATGAAAATCGTCTTTACATGCACCTCGTGACTTCGCTGAGAACCTGAAAGAACTTGTACAAAGATATCAAACACATTTAATACAGTTTTAAGATTCGGCTGAAACTGGATCTAAGTAAAGTCATTTCCAGTTTTTTTTAGGCATCTGGTTCTCTTTTTCGATTTATTGGTCCAGATAATATAGGGAATGGGTTAGTCTCCCATTTCTTTGTTCGTTCAGTTCTTTGTTCAGTTTAAGTTGTCAATACATCCCGCAAGTTTATGGCAAATGTCTGTAGCTAAATCAACTCCCAAAAGCTTTCATAGGCCGAAGGTGGTTGTAAATTAGGCGATTTCAGTCCCTCTCCTTTGTGTAGACTTTCCACATCTAGTCCTTACTCAGAAAAACATCCCCCACAGGAATGCTTGTATATTCCAAAGGTTTAAGGTATATTAATTCCACACTGGAGCTTGCTACACTCCACTCGGTGCGCTCAAAGCAATCTTGAAGCTGGGAGAGTGCTCCTTCAGGCCAGATTTTATTGTTCTTTGTGACAGGTTCGGATTTCTTTCCTAGTAGGCTGTATGCAGGGACCAGGAGGTCTGGTCTGATATGCAAAACAATCATGGTTAATGCTTGAAAAAAAAATTATTTCTACACAACATGACATACCATCATTTGCAGTTGCTCTCCTGACCACTCCAAGTTTCATATTATTTAAACATAATTATTGGCTGCATCTGCCCGCAGGAATAAACGCCACATGGGAATTTTGGAAGGTGAACAGCCAATAAATCCTATTGATTTCTGAAATCTTAATGGAGAAGTTAGAGGTTTATCTCTGGAGTCTGAGAGAAAGTTTTATAAACACAAACAAGATCAAAGTAGATGGAGAAAACTTCAGTCGTTTACTGAGCTCTTGAAGGTCTAAACTCAGATAATGTTTCTTATAAGATCGTCTCACTTGTTAAGCTGCTCTTTCCAAGAATTGTCCCTACGGGGTCAAAAAGAGTGCACCTATAGCCAGTGAAAACAATATCTGATTTAAATTAGGCCCTAATCCTAAGTAAAACTAAACAAAGTCATAAGTGAAAAGTTGAGTTCCACTTAACTTTCTAATGATGAAGTGTGATAGTATTGTCATGGAAATATTGTTATTCAGTTTGGTAAAACACTCTGATGTGTTCCAGAACGAAAACACACACATGACCCAGTCTTCTGAGATGTCATTTAGATGCATTAAATATTCAGAATCTCACTAATTAAGTATTTCCAGTAAACACTGAGATGATTAAATACCCCCATGGGTGTTTATTAGATGAAGTGAACCTCTGTGGAGACAAGTCAGAAGAAGAGCAAGTTGTTTGAACAAGTATGGATGTAGGCACCTGAAAACAACTTTACTGTTACTGGTGTTGTTTTCATGTTAATGAAGATGATTCATCATCATTCAGAGCAGGATACCCTAACTTACTCTGTAAAATCCCATTTCCTGTCTGGGTTACATGGAAAACATCAGTGTTCTTTTATTGAATATCTGCAACACAGTTTAAGACAAAGCACCCTATAGCTTATAATATCATCGAGCTCAAGTGTAATCCCAAAGTGTCAAATATGAAAATGTCAGAGAAAATGTATGCAAGGTCAAGTGCAATGAGTACAATCTTGTTACCCTGAACAGCTAAGATTAGGTCAGTGGTTATGCCAATCTAAATGGATGTTACTAACAGCAGCAGACATCAAAACAACACTGCCACTTCCAAACTCTCGAAGACTATTTACCTACCTTCACTCTGCAGACAAAAATGACCCAAATCCCACTTTATTTGCTCATTTGTGGCCCATATCTGATTTTCTTATATCGGCACAGATTTTATCACATCAGATCCTCCCACTTTCATATGTGGTCCTAAATTGGATATCTGATGTTTTCCAAAGCGACCTCAGTCTGAACGCTTATTCGCATTTCATCCAACTTTTACACCGCTGAAGTGAAACGGACGTCACAATTCTGCACCACAGTAAGCAGACGCAGCAAGACCAAATGGAACCAATGGAGAAAATTAGTGTTGTAAATAAGAGGGATGGTCGCCAAGCCGATGTGGAGATGAGTGATGAAGAACTGACTTAGAACGGACTTAGTCGAACATAGAAACCTTTATTGCAGTCATCAGGTCCGTCTCGAATTTACAGAAAAGATGCATCAAATCTGGAGAGAGAGTATCTCAATTGGTGCGAATGGAAGCCTCTCTGATTTTTTTTTCAGGGGGGAATCTTATTTTTATGGGAGATGCTCAAGGTCTTTTCTCCAGGCATCTAGCCAAGAGAGAATGTCCATGTACTACATAACTTTGGAATGTATTTTTCCTCCAAATCTCCTTATTTGACTATATGTTATCTCTAGTTGAAACACGTGCACTCCGAGGCCCGTACGCGCCCAGCGGATATGTACTCGGTGAACCCACAAAAAGGCCCTTCTCCACTTGTCTTGTGTATCAGACACCTCATTAGCATGGCAGACACCATCACACATCACTAAAATTTCTGCTATTTCTTCCCTTTATTACTTGGTCATAATTTTGTCGGCTCTGATTGCAACACTTCAGAACTGATACACACACATTGACGTGTGGTGTCCATATTTAATTCCTGAAGTGCAGGATGCTGTGTGTGACGTTACGTCTTATTCTGCGTTTGCAGGTCAGTTCAGGGCAGTAGACTGTTTACACTGGAGTCTGATGGCGGTAGCATTTAAATTATAATTACAGTAACCACACAAAAAAATCAGGATCTTAGCAAAAAATTTAGTATTGGTACCTGTAATGTGAATGTGGCCTTAGTCTCTGGTACTGTATCCATTTTTTTTGCAATATATTTAAAAGACATGGAATATTAAATATATTAAAGGAAACATATCAATTTAACATATGGATGTTTTTACATGAAAAGACAGAGAAAAGAATTACACTGTTTATTTATGTTTAGGTGTAAAGTTCAACTCCTTGAAGGTCCGGTGGTTGTATCTCGGTAGTTTTGTGGCTGGAATGTCAGCATTTTTTCAGCCATTATTAATAACTTTAGTCTGTTGCACCACATCCATGCAGTGTGTATACTGATATTCATTTAAAGGTAGCCATATGGCTGAGGTCGATTTTGATGGGCTTGATCTTCTAGCAGGACAACAACCCTAAACATACAGCCAGAGCTACAATAGAATGGTTTAGATCAAAGCATATTCATGTGTTAGAATGGCCCAGTCAAAGTCCAGACCTAAATTCTATTGAGAATATGTGGCAAGACTAGAAAATTGCTGTTCATTGACCCTTTCCATCCAATTTGACTGAACTAGAGCTTTTTTGCTCAGAAGAATGGGCAAAAATTTCAGTCTCAGGATGTGCAAAGCTGGTGGAGACATACCCCAAAAGACTTGTACCTGTAATTGCAGCTAAAGGTGGTACGACAATGTATTATTTCAGAGGGGCCGAATACATTCATTTTTCTATAAATATGTTTTTCTTCCACTTCACAATAATGTACTACTTTGTTTTGGTCTATCACATAGAATCCCAACAAAAAGCATTCAAGTTTGTGGCTGTTATGTGACAAAATGTGGAAAATTTCAAGAGGTATGAAGACTTTCAAAACACTATATCTTGTGGAAAGTTCACCTGTTCTCATCTATTCTCAATTAATGACAGTACCATTGTAGTTTAACGAATCCCCCCCGATCAATCTCTTTTGACTTACTCTTCTCAAGATTGATGAAATCACAGCAACTTGAGTCTTTAAGCTAAGAATCGGAGATAACTTTCCGATTGCATGTATCATAAATACAGAGCTAAAGAGAACCTCCCCAGAAATTGTGATCAAAAGAAAGATGCGTAATTTCAGTGAACTAATCTTTGAAATTTACATTTATGATAGTGGTCTTCATCTTGCATCAGGAATTCCAAATGTTGAAGTGCCCAATGAATCTATGTTTTGACCAAGCAGGCACCCTTAGAAAAGATTAGAATACAGAACAGGTTAAATCCATGGTTTTCATTTGAACTATCAAACTTATTTTTAGCTAGAAATAAGGAAAAAATCTCTCATTTTGATTTATTCTCAAGCTCTTACTTAAATCTTACTCAATTTTAGAAGTTTAAGTCTTTAAACAGCAGGTTCTCTCCCTTGTTGTCCCCCAAATATGAACTTTAAAGGCCTGCACTTCATGATCACTATGAAATCTGTTCTACTTGTCACATATTAGAAGGCACAGATAGCACCTTTCTTTAATGATATTAATCAGAAATATGCTCCCATTTTAAATCATGCTTCTCAGTTTATTATTGAACCCTTCTCTCTTAGTGCAGTTTAGATATTATCTGTACAGCAACAAAACTGTAACCAGTTGGAAATTACATAAATTCTTTTCTATACTCCCATGTTTATATGTTTGTATTACAGTGTATATGTACATCTTAGATGTAGTTTAAAAAGTTTAATTATCTTTAACTTTATATTTCTATAAACAGTGAAGCTGACAGTTCAGAGTTCAGTGCACTTAAAATAATTTACAGAAACATAATGTAGAGACAATAATGAGCTGCATATTTGTGACATAATCATACACGTCAGTTCAACCAAATTACAAAAATACATATATTTCCCAACATGTTTCTGATTAATGTTGCAGGTATGAGATTAAGGTTCACTTATTTTAAGTGGTGTTTCACAACAATACAGAGTACAGGAGGAGCAAGTATTGTTTTGAATGACAGATTTATTTGAGTATATTTCAGTATTCACACATCATGAATAAAATCTGCACATTTGAGTTTTCCACAGTTAGATTTAAAACCTTTCTTTGTGAGTAAGATGGACGTAATATTTGTTAAATAACAAATTCACAGTAATTTAGTGGAAAATCGTCAGATTTTAGCACTCGTTTGGACCACAGAGATCACAGATAAGCTTCTGCACCGACAACTGAGATTGAGCATGAGGACAGGTGTGATAGTCTGGTCTCTGAGACCATAGATGAGGGAACTCAAACATTTGGGAAGGATAATGAGACAAAGATAAACAAGGACCTGGATGTTCGCAACTATGACCCTGTCTAGATTTGTGGACACAACTATGATCAATGTGCTGTGTACAGTGGAGGACATACTGAGGCCCAGCTGCAACAGATGCAGCAGCAGTGTTTTACGGGCCTTCTTGGCTGAAGCTTTGTCTGTGGAAGCCGACCTGGCTGCTACAATGATACCAAAATAGGAGAAAGTGACGGTGACACCTGCTAATGCAAACAGAAAATAAGTGGATGCTTTGTCATAAAGATTAGATCTTGGATCAATAAACACACTTTCTTTGCCACAATAGTCTGTCATTTGCATACGCTTCATGTCTTCAAAGCTAACATTTAACACCAGGCTTAGTTGAATAAGACAACTTAGTGAACTAAAGGTCCAAAGCACACAAATAGCTACACCTGTGTTTCTAGTGGTGATGATGGCAGCGTGCCGTAGTGGATAGCACACAGCTACATATCTCTCCAGACACATCAACACCAGTGTGAGAAAAGAGACACCATGTGGAATATTATACAGTACTGTTAGAGCAGCACACACTGGATACAGCATTTTTACTCCCAAGGCTGACAGTAAAAACAATGTCTGACTGTGTGCCAACTGCACAGTGTCTGCAAAAAGAAGGGTATGCAGAAGAATAAAACGAGAGGTCTCCCGAAATACCGGTTTACTCCTCAAAGTGAACAACATGGTCCCATTAATGAAGAGAAACACACAGCATGGTAATGTTGTTATAGTTGTAAGTAACACAATGAACAGTAGCCTCTGACGCTGGAACTCAGAAGTGGTGTTGGTCTGAGTTTGATTAATGAAGGACATATTAAAGAAACATTAAGTTCATCTGAAATTAAAACACAAGAACAACATAGGAAGAAAAAAAAATTCAGCAACAACAGCATTTCATCTTCAGAGCAGAGTTTGTTAAGTTTTGTTAAGTCAAACCTACCAACATACCTCTTTTGCACATTTTAGAGGACAGAGCTGGTCTGCTTGATTTACTCTTCCCTCACATACTATATCTGTTCTTTCTCCACACACACTTCTGATGACATCCTTGGGGCAGCCATAGCTCAGGAGGAAGAGCAGTCGTCTGCCAATCAGAAGTTTGGAGGTTCAACTCCCAGATTCCCTGTTCAAAGTGTCCATGGTGATCAACACACTATGCTGCAATACATCCACCTGTGTATCAATCTGTAGCCTGTGTGAGTGAATGGGTGCATGTGGCTTTGAGTGGTCAACTCGACTGAAAAGTGCTGTACAAGATGAGACCCTTTCAATACCCTTGTCAGTAGTGTTGAAAGAGCTGGTAAGGCCAGCTAGTTTTGAAAGTGCTGACAAGGCCAATGAATTGGTCAATGCAGGTATAGGCACCTTAGCAATGGAGCAATGGAGCAACTGCACCCCAATTGCAAATTTGTGTTTCTGATCCCCCACTTTTTACATATTGATATACCGTGTATATATCAAAATGATGACATTTTATTGTATTTAAGATTCTCATGGTATAAATATGCATTATTACCAAAAACAAACAAACACGCAACCCCAGCAACACCCCCTTTCAGGTGGTTCAACACATCCTATGCTTTGGCAGTTAAGTTTTTTAATCTGTACAAGATCCACTGTTAACTATTTAGGCAATTTTGCTTAACTGTAATCAATGACTCTTTACAGAAGACATGAAAATGGACTTGAATTTACCAGTATGGCTCACACACTTTATTCAAATGATAAGTTAGCCAAAACTAGAAACATCCTGTCACCCAAAGTGTTGTTGCAATCATCGCTGTATTGATAGGACATCAAAACCAGAAATTAATTTTTCTTCTTTATACATAATCAAGTGTGCATGTGGAGCTCATTGATGTTAAACAAATGCCCAGCAAAAACAATAGTATAAAACTTTGACACCACACATCAGGGGGTAAAACTTGCTTGCTTAGATTCCTGATCATGCAGCCAAGATCTCAGCCACTCAGTGGGACACTGACTGTGCAGCAGAGCACAACAGACATTAGTACCCAGGCTTATGGCAACCCTACATCCATCCAGGTGCTTCAGTACGCACCTGGAACAAATTTCGCAATACTATACGGTAAGCTTTTGCCTAAGATCGTGCAGGGTATTATGCCTTGATTGCCAGATGCTGTCCATGCAGTCAAACAAATTCTTGACTCTGCTATCCGCTGGATGACCACACTCACAGTGGCCTGCTCTGATGGCTCAACAGACTTGATCTTTACGTATGCGTGGAGACCAGGGTACCTTTCATGTGACTACCGGTCCTAGCCCCCCCCCTCCAAACCTTAACGTCATCGCGCGCCTCTTTTTGTTTTGTTTTTTTCAGAGGCCTTCTGTGTACCATATGAAGTCTTATAAACTCTCCGAGGCTAATGGCGAAGAAAGCTTTATTGTTGCATTCTGGTGTGGACATTAGTGAGGTCAACTTTATAAAAATCAATCGAATTAAACTTCTTAATAATAGCAATATCAAGTACCTGTACCTTGCTCGATCATAAAGGGTTACCAAGATGTTCAAACATTTCTCAAATCAATATTTGATAATAAAAAATGTAAATTCTTTTCATAAAAGCAATGTAGTCAAAATTCAGTTCAAAGAATATATCTTCGCTCTGTTTCTAGGACATCTTTTTCCACTTACAAATTCTGGTTTGTTTTCTGAAAAAAAATATTATTCTGGATCCAATGTCTTTGAACAATGTGCTTTCTGGAATTCCTGGAAATTACTTGATGACATGTCTCTGAATAGGTCCAAGGTACCCCTGAAAAAGCCCTGTGGGCTTCTGCGTGCCCCTTTTAACCATTTTTTAAAAATTGGTCTTGTAAGTGGAGCTGAGGTTTGCAGACCACCTGCCAGTTCCTGTCCTGGAGTATTGTCTTGTCCTTGGAGTCTTCAGACATCCTGTTTGTCCTGGAGTCAGTTAACATTGAAGAGTCTGCTTAGGTCCCAACAGGTCCAGTCCCAAGATAAGCTGGCCTGCGCTTGTCCAGGGTCAACCAGGCCACAGGCAGATGAAGATAGCTAGCGGCTCACCTCCAGCTGGATGGATGGTAGTGAAGAGAAAGTTCTGGCTGAACATGTCTGGTCATCCTAGGTCATTCTCCTGTGTCAGCCAACCTGCTCTTTTGGCTGCCTTCGATGGTTCTATCATCTGGGTCTACCATAGCCCTCGTAACCCTGTCTTTGCGTGAGTTTAGGCATTGTTTTTATCTTAAAAAAAAAAGCCTGTAAAAGCCTTTAGAAATGTCTGATACGTTTTATTTTAATATTTGTTGGTTTTATGTATCCCTCTGTAGAATCGCCACCTTAACATGGTAAAGGGCTTTGAGTATCCCCATGATCCTAAGAGCTGTGTTATCCGCAGAGTTCGCCTCTGGTAGGACCTCCCATGGCAAATTGGTCTCAGGGTAGGAGTCAGACTAAGACCTCACATCACCTCAACTAGAAAAGGGCATCCCTGGCACCCCCTGTAATCAGGCCTTGGGGCGGAGCTCTTGGCTCCTTGGGCTCATTTGGGCTCTGAAGAAGAAAAAGGAAGCCACCTCCATGTGCTCACCACTCAAGGGGAGGAAGTTCATATTCGGGTGCCTTGGTCAGGTGCTGGCCGGCAGGCAAAAGCAGGGGGCTGGGTGTGCTGATCTCACAAAATGACTCTAGGGACATGGAACAGGGAAACAAGAAGGGGGAAAAGAGCTTGAGCTGGTGTGTGAAGTGGAGCAGTATCAATTAGATATACTTGGGCTCCATGCACAGGGTTGGCTCTGGAACCAAACTCCTAGAGAAGAGCTGTACTCTCTCATACTCTTGAGTTGCCCATGGAGAGAGAAGTCGGGCGTCTATTTGAATACTGTCGGAGTTCGCCTAACTGCGGCTGCAAGTCACAGATAGGGAATGTAAGGTTCTGACTGTTCTTTGTGTATATGCGTCACACAACACCTCAGATTACCTGGCTTGGACTCTCTTGGATATGGCATCCTGGGAGTTCCCTTGTTCTTTTGGAAGACTTCAATGCCCATAATGGCAATAATGAAGTAATCTCAACAGGTGTGATTGGGAGGAATGGCTTCCCTGATCTGAAACCAAGTGGTGTTTTGTTTTTGGACTTCTGTGCTAGTCATGAATTGTCTGTTACAAACACCATTTTTGAGCATATGGTTGAGCATAAGTTGGTCCATGTGTGTACCTGGTATCAGGCCACCTTTGGCCAAAGGTCGATGATCAACTTTTTAGTTGTGTCATCAGACCTGTGGTTGTATGTCTTGGACACTTGGGTGAAGAGAGGGGCAGAGCTGTCGACTGATAACCACCAGCTGGTGATTTGGACTTGTTGGTAGGTGAGACTGCCGGACAGATCTGGTTAACCCAAACGAGTAGTGAGGGTGAACTGAGAACGTCTGGTGGAGGACCCTGTCCGCAAGGTCTTTAACCCGCACCTCTGAGGGAATATTTCTCACATACGGGGGGAGGTTGGGAACATGCAATCTAAATGGACCATGTTAAGGACCTCCGTTGCGGATGCAGCTTCCAAGAACTATGGCCTGAAGATTGTCGGTGCCTGTCGTGGCGGTAACAGGAGGCCTGCTGGTGGACGCGGGGTGTGAGAGAAGCCATCAAGCTGAAGATTGGGGACTTCAGCTTTAGGTGTTCCACGGTCACCTGAAGCAACTAACATTTCCAGATTGGCTCAGTGAGGCCATGGAGAAGGAATTTCGGTTGGCATCAAGGATGTTTTGAGCAAACCATTCAGCAACTCAGAAGGGGAAGCAGGGTTCATCCCAGGTTGGGCTTGACCTGGGTTTAGAATTGTTGTTGTTCCCAACTTTAAAGGGCCGGGAATTGACGAGATTTGCCCTGGGATGCCTACAATTCTGGACTTAATGGGACTGTCCTGGCTGATGCACCTCTTCAATGTCACGTGGAAGTCTGGGACAACGCCAGTAGAGTGGGAGACCGGGGTGATGATTCCCATTTTTAAGAAAAGAAAAAAAATGCATGTGTTACAACTACAGGGGATCACAATACTCAGCCTCCCAGGGAAAGTTTACTCCAGAGTGTTGAAAACTAATGTCAGACTGATTGTTGAACTTCAGATTCAGGAAGAACAATGTGGTTTCACCCAGATCGTGGAAGAGTGGACCAGTTATTTACCCTTGCAAAGTTACTGAGTGGATCATCAGAGTATGACCTTCCAGTCAACATATGTTTTGTTGACTTGGAAAAGGCTTACAACCATGTTCCCCAAGGGATTCTATGGATGGTGCGAGAATCGCTTCTTCAAGCTAAGACCTTCAGTGTGCCACGGAGTGGTTCACAGCTGAGTGTAAAACAATGAATGAAAGTCAGCTCCTCCAAATCCAAGGCCATGGTTCTCAACCAGAAAAAAAGGTGGAATGCTTTCTTTGTTTTTGGATGAGTCCCTGCCCCATGTGGTGGAGTTGAAGTATCTCTGGATCTTGTTCTCGGAGATGGTGAGTTAGAGTTAGATGGACAGACGGATTGGGGCTTCGTCAGAAGTAATGATGGCGGTTTTCCGGTCAATTTTGGTGAAGAGAGAGCTGAGCTATAAGGCAAAGCTTTCAGTTTATTGCTCCATCTTTGTTCCATGGTTTTGAAATGGTTTTTCCTTTGAAGGGTGGCTGAGCTTAGTTTTAGAGTAATAGTGTATGGAACTCGGCCATCTGGAAGCTCTGGAGCTCAGAGTTGAGCCACTGCTCCTCCACATTGAAAGGGGTCAGTTAAGGTGGTTCGGGTTAAGATGCCTTCTGGTCGCCTTACTTTGGTTTTTTGGGCACATCCTGCCTCACTTCAGGGATTATATCACATGTGATATATGGCCTGAGAACACTTCGGGATCCTTCAGTGTCGGTAGGCAGAGAGATGTCTGGGTTTCTTTACTGAACCTGTTTCCTCCTCAACCGGACTTAAGCCTGATTTATGGTCGTCTACGGAGAGCCCTCTCAGTCGACGGAGACCCTCCCGGAGACCCTCTCCGTCGCTTGCGTGTGTCGGCCAAAATTCCTATCCATCCGTTGAGGCGACGGAGACTCGCGAAGACCGCAAGGGTTGTGATTGGTCGGCTAACAACATCATTTCCAGAATCACTTTTCCGGTTTAGCTCCTTCCTCTCAGAACAACAACACCGCCATCTTTGAAAGAGTTTACTGTGTGCCGGTCAACATGTGGTCAAAATTATTTGCATTTCAACATCAACAAGCTCCAACTCCAACAACAGTCTTTCTCTCTCTCTCGGTCGCCATCGTTCGCTGTGAGGAGTGGAACGGAGCCGGAAGGTGAACAATCAATCAACCACTTTCACGATAGTGAGATTGGGTCATCTAATGTAGCGACACCTACTGATCGTAAGGTGAATTGCCTTGGGTATCTGACATCCCGACAGAGAACTTCGAAAGGTTTAGTAACCACAGAGTCGGATTAACGGATAGCAACAGAGAAGCATACTGAGGCCTTAAGGATAAAGGCCTCAGTATGCTTCTCCGTCGCTATCCCTCAAGCCGTCTCCGTAGTCCGTCCTTTCAAAGTTCTCCAACTTTGGTAGCCTTTGGTAGCCTAATATTTCGTTTTGGGGGGTTGCAGGATACCCTGGTTCCAACTAATCCAATTGGCTGGTCTGCGTTCCGGTATGGTCTGTTTGGGGGGGTTGTTGCCTTTACAGCAAATGGAAGGCACTCCTCCTGAGGATGCTGCTGTTCCCTGTCTTGGCCTCCATGGAGCACATGGAAAAGTCGGGAACTTCCTCCGAACAGAGCCATACCGCCAAACACAAATTGTATGCATTCAGAATAAGCTTCTGAAACTTATCTCTGTTTCTCATCTCGGTTTTGACTAGAGTGGTTCTGACAGAACTAATTTTATTGCACACAATTCAAACGTGTGTAGATGATCCAAATAGTCATTTTATGGAAGTATTTTACTCCATTCTCAATGAACAAACGATGATGATTTCTGAAATCGTAATGGAGAAGTTAGAGGTTTATCTCTGGAGACTGAGAGAATGACAAAGTTTTATTAACCCAAACAAGATCAAAGTAGATGGAGAAAACTTCAGTCTTTAGTGTCAATTCTAAAAAGTTTACTGAGCTCTTGAAGGTCTAAACTCAGATAATGTTTCTTATAAGATCGTCTCACTTGTTAAGCTGCTCTTTCTAAGAATTGTCCCTACGGGGTCAAAAAGAGTGCACCTATAGCCAGTGAAAACAATATCTGATTTAAACTTGGTCCTAATCATAAGTAAAACTAAACAAAGTCATAAGTAAAAAGTTGAGTTCCACTTAACTTTCTAATGATGAAGTGTGATAGTATTGTCATGGAAATATTGTTATTCAGTTTGGTAAAACACTCTGATGTGTTCCAGAACGAAAACACACACATGACCCAGTCTTCTGAGATGTCATTTAGATGCATTAAATATTCAGAATCTCACTAATTAATGTTTCCAGTAAACACTGAGATGATTAAATACCCCCATGGGTATTTATTAGATGAAGTGAACCTCTGTGGAGACAAGTCAGAAGTAGAGCAAGTTGTTTGAACAAGTATGGATGTAGGCACCTGAAAACAACTTTACTGTTACTGGTGTTGTTTTCATGTTAATGAAGATGATTCATCATCATTCAGAGCAGGATACCCTAACTTACTCTGTAAAATCCCATTTCCTGTCTGGGTTACATGGAAAACATCAGTGTTCTTTTATTGAATATCTGCAACATAATTTAAATAAAGCACCCTACAACTGACTTATTCCAGTGATGTGAAAGAAAAATATCTGACGGACAGGAACATTAACTGTGTATCCACACAAGCTGGACTGAACACAGATGCTCCTGTACCTCTTTCCCAGTGTCAGGAGAGAAAAAAGATGTTTGTGGTGATTTTTAATGATTCTGTTTGGCATTGAGGTCCAGTGCTCATGACAGATCTACAGAAAATGAAAAATTGGGATCATATGGAAAATTAAATAAAACAAAAATGCAGGGGCTCATACATTAACATTGATTTTAATTTCAGACTATATGAACACAAGATATTTAACCATTTTGTTGTCAACTTTGGACAGTAACGTAGCTTTTATTACTTTGTAATATTTCCATTCTTTCTCACAACACATCCATGAAAGACATCCATGCATTGAGAAAACCAAGGGATGAATAGCATCAGTTGGTATTAAGTTCCATTCTTCCTACAAACACATCTTAAGGTGTGCAGTAGTTGAGGGTTTGTTTTTCAAAATATTCTCTATTGGACTGAGTTCTTATTGTCCAAGATGGCCGAAAGGTCTTGTAGAAGGTGAGCGAGGGTTACGACCTGATGACCAAGGCATTTGAGAGTTACATTCATCCCACTGGTGAGTACTATGATCTGGCAGAAAGTGGTCATCAGGCCAAGGAAGATAAACTTCAGATTGGTGAGCTGATGGCATGCAGCTGTGCCATCAGCTCACCAATCTGAAACTCTGCGGGAGGGGATGTGAACCACGCACACACAGACAGACAAACTCACAGTGTGGTTGGGAAAAACAACAGGCCCAGAGACAGTGGCTCATGACAGGTTGGGCTGAATATCTTTATTTCTTGGCACTGATTTGGAATAGGCAAACCTGGGTAATTGTGGCAACATTCATTACTTTTTTTTAATTACTTTTGGAATGTTTTCCCTCTTTTGTGCTCATTCAGGCCCAGAAATTTATAGGTGTATACAGTGCAACAAGTAAAATTGCACTACATGTTTTACTCATATTAAACACATACAGATTAGACTGATAAACAATCATTCTGAGTAGTAGGAAACTTTTTTATTTGTAGTGTTTAACCATCAAAGAGGGGGAAAAAGGACAAATTCCCTCAACACCCAACTACCTTTCAACTTCTTTTACCTGATTTTTACCTGTGCCACTTGCAAAGTGGCAACCTTTCTCTCTCATGTGTTCATAGGTCATAGGGCTGTCAATCAAAGTCCCAACACATGCTTGACAAACACAATGATGACTTGTCATATCAAATTTTGTACAATAACTTTTTCAAATCAAATATAAATCTATGGAAATTTAAAATGCTTCAAATGTAAATGTAAATGTATTTTATTTATGCAGCCCTTTACAGACAATCCTTATGGTGTACCAAAGTGCTTTACAGCAGGTAATAAATAAAGAGAAGAATAAGTAAAAACAAATAAAAACAATAAAAGAACAGTGAAAGCAATAATATACAACAAAATCGAATAAAATAAAATAAGATAAAAGTGTCATCATGCTACTGGGTATTAAAGCCATCCTAAATAAGCAGGTTTTTAGCCCAGATGTGAAGAGGCCCAGGTCAGAAATAAGACGCAGCTGGACGGGGGGCTTATCCCAGAGCCTGGGGGCAGCTTTGGGAAAAGGCTCGCTCACCCCAGGGTTTGTATTCTGACCTGGGCACTTCCAGCAAAAACTGATCTGCTGACCTCAGAGCTCTACCAGGACTGTTAAAAGCTCAGATAAATACGACGGGGCGAGGCCGTTAAGAGCTTTAAAAACCAACATTGAAAGTTTAAAATCAGTTCTATAAAGGACAGGAAGCCGATGGAGGGAGTTAAAAACAGGAGTGATGTGCACACGTCTGTTGGTGTTGGTTAAAAGATGGGCAGCAGCATTCTGCACCAGCTGAAGGCGACTGAGAGAAGACTGGGAGACGCCGACATAAAGGGCATTAAAATAGTCTGACCTTGAACTTATTAGGGCATGGATGGCTTTCTCAAGGTCATGACCACTTAAAAACATTTTAACTTTGGCCAGGAGACGCAACTGGAAAAAACTAGTCCTGACGACACTGTTCATTTGTTTGTCGAACTCAGATCAAAGGTCAAAGGTCACTCCCAGATTTCTGACAGTAGAACTAAGCTTTGAAGACGAGGTGCCAAAGCCAGCCGTCACAGTGTCCCCAAACACAATGCGTTCAGTTCTGTCATCATTTAAATTAAGAAAACTTTGGGCCAACCAAAGCTTCAAGGGGGGGCAAGAAATGAATATCAAATGGGAATTGATGGAGCTGCAACCAATTCTTTCCATAAACTGAATACTATTTACACCACAACTATTTGCTCAGTTGGCAATTTAAAAAACAACTTAGTTAACTTAAAAAATTAAAGCCTATAGTATCATAGAGCTCAAGTTTAATCCCAAAGTGTCAAATATAAAAATGCCAGAGAAAATCTATACATTATCAAGTGCAATGGTTTTATCTGAATTAGTGAGTGACCACACCATCCTAGTTTAACGAATCCCTCCAGATCAATCTCTTTTGACTTACTCTTTTCAAGATTGATGAAATCACAGCAACTTGAGTCTTTAAACTAAGAATCGGAGATAACTTTCCGATTGCATGTATCATAAATACAGAGCTAAAGAGAACCTCCCCAGAAATTGTGATCAAAAGAAAGATGCGTAATTTCAGTGAACTAATCTTTGAAATTTACATTTATGATAGTGGTCTACATCTAGCATCAGGAATTCCAAATGTTGAAGTGCCCTTGATATTTTTCTTTTTCTTTACCAATTAATCTATGTTTTGACCAAGCAGGCACCCTTAGAAAATATTAGAATACAGAACAGGTTTAATCCATGGTTTTCATTTGAACTATCAAACTTATTTTTAGCTAGAAATAAGGAAAAATCTCTCATTTTAATTTATTCTCAAGCTCTTACTTAAATCTTACTCAATTTTAGAAGCTTAAGTCTTTAAACAGCAGGTTCTCTCCCTTGTTGTCCCCCAAATATGAACTTTAAAGGCCTGCACTTCATGATCACTATGAAATCTGTTCTACTTGTCACATAGTAGAAGGCACAGATAGCACCTTTCTTTAATGATATTAATCAGAAATATGCTCCCATTTTAAATCATGCTTCTCAGTTTATTATTGAACCCTTCTCTCTTAGTGCAGTTTAGATATTATCTGTACAGCAACAAAACTGTAACCAGTTGGAAATTACACAAATTGCTTTCTATACTCCTATACTATATTCCTATACTTCTATACTTTCTATACTATATATATGTACATCTTAGATGTAGTTTAAAAAGTTTAATATTATTTAATAATTCGGTGCACTTAAAATAATTTACAGAAACATAATGTATAGACAATAGTGAGCTGCACATTTTCTACAGAGAAACATTGCAAATGTGACATAATCAGACACGTCAGTTCAACCAAATCACAAAAAATACACATTTTCCTCTTCCCTCCATTATCTACTAAATCAGGCAGTTTTGTTTGAAAGCACAACTTATTAGACATACAGTACACACCTAAGTGAAAATATCTGATTTATTTTTAATGTTTTGAGTTGATAGTACAGTATTACAAGTTAACTGTAAAGGATTAAATTACAAACATGAGAAGCCAGATCCTAGGTCAGCTAGTTTAACATAAAAAATCCTGCTGCAAACATGTTTCTGATTAATGTTGCAGGTATGAGATTAAAGTCTTTAAAAAGTTTCACAACAATAGTTCAGAAGGAGGAAGCATAACTTATAATTAACTTTATTTTTTACAGATTCATTTTAGTTTGTTTTAGTACATTTTAATGATCAGACCAGACCGTAATTGAAATTTGGGTTTTTCACATTTTGTTGTAAAACTTTTCTTTTTGAGTTGAATAAATTTAAGATTTGTTAATTAACAAATTCACATCAATTACGTGGCCAATGCTCTAAGTTTAGCTTTCGTTGGGATCACAGATAAGCTTCTGCACCGACAGCTGAGATTGAGCATGAGGACGGGTCTGATAGTCTGGTCTCTGAGACCATAGATGAGGGAACTCAGACATTTGGGAACTATAATGAGAGAAATATAAAGAATAGTTTGTATGTTTATAGTCAAGATCCTGTCTCGAGTGGACACAATTATGATCAGTGTGCTGTGTACAGTGGAGGACATACTGAGGCCCAGCTGCAACAGATGCAGCAGCAGTGTTTTAAGGGCCTTCTTGGCTGAAGCTTTGTCTGTGGAAGCCGACCTGGCTGCTACAATGATACCAAAATAGGAGAAAGTGACGGTGACACCTGCTAATGCAAACAGAAAATAAGTGGATGCTTTGTCATAAAGATTAGATCTTGGATCAATAAACACACTATCTCTGCCACAATAGTCTTTCATTTGCATACGCTTCATTTCTTCCAAGCTAACATTTAACATCAGGGTTAGTTGAATAAGACAACTTAGTGAAGTAAAGGTCCAAAACACACAAATAGCTACACTTGTGTTTCTTATGGTGATGATGGCAGCGTGCCGTAGTGGATAGCACACAGCTACATATCTCTCCAGACACATCAACACCAGTGTGAGAAAAGAGACACCATGTGGGAGACTGTAGAGTACTGTTAGAGCAGCACACACTGGATACAGCATTTTTACTCCCATGGCTGACAGTAAAAACAATGTCTGATTGTGTGCCAACTGCATAGTGTCTGCAAAAAGAAGGTTAGACAGAAGAATATAACGAGAGGTCTCCCGAAACACTGGTTTACTCCTCAAAGTGAACAACATGGTCCCATTAACAAAGAGAAACACACAGCATAGTAGTGTTGTTATAGTGGTAAGTAACACAATGAATAGTAATCCCTGACGCTGGAACTCAGAAGTGGTGTTTGTCTGAGTTTGATTAATGAAGGACATACTAAAGAAACATTAAGTTCATCTGAAATTCAAACACAAGAACAACATAGTAAAAAAAAACGTTTTAGCAACAGCAGCATTCAGTCTTTAAAGCAGAGATGGTGACAGAGTTCATATTGTTCAGTTAACCCACCAACATACCTCTTTTGCACACTCTAGTGGGCAGAGCTGATCTGCTTGATTTACTCTCCCTTCACATTATTTATGAGATCTATCCACACACACACATGTGATGACATCACTTGTCGACAATGCTGAAAGGGTTGGTATGAGAAGGCCAAGGAAGTAGTGTCTGTAAAAAGAATAAAAAGAAATGAATCAAAAGAAACCAATAAAAGTTTTTAAAGTAGAGAGTCAAATGTTTCTTTTTAGACTTAAACTATGAAAATGTTTAATGAGTTTAATAAAGTTTAATTAACAAACAACTTCAATGGAGAAATGTTAAGTGTTTAGGGTTTACACTGAAAAGTTCACTTAAAGGTTTAAACCCACGGATGTTAGTCATTAATTTTGATAAAGTTTATCAAGTTTGTTTTTAAAATGTTTCCTTGTTGAGATGCTGTCATTAGCTATCAGCTAGCAAAGTAATTACATTTGAACTTAGTGAATTTAAAACTCTAATTGTGAAATTCAGAGGCTCAAGTTAGTCGGTCAAGCTACAAAATGTTGCACAGTTAGCAGCTAATGTAGAAAAGCTTACATTAGAAAGAAAATGCCAAATTCTTTCTCAGGTCTGCAGGCCAACAGAGTGGGCCATTTGTAAAACTGATACTGAAGATGTAGTTTCCGAATTCACTCACTTTGAAGAGAGTGCTTTAAAAAGGAGATCTTTATCATGTTGAGACTATGGCTACGGCTACACGAAAACGAAACGAGGGTTTTTTTGAAAACAGGTACGAAAACGATTTCGACCACACAGGGGAGCTTCTCTGTCCACATGACAACGCGACACTTGCTGAAAACGTGCAGTACACACGAAACACCTCTAGGTGCGCTGTAAGCCACCCCCCCAGATTACACCAGAACAATAGAAGAAGCAATGCGCATGCGTGTACGCACCTACTTCTACCAGCGCGAAGCTCACGTTGTTCCTTCAACAACGCCGCTGTAGTTAGCAGTGTCTGCAGCAGTGCTGCTATCAATGTTGTGGGGTCCATGATGATCGCTGTCTGTCCTTGTTGTGTTGTCGTCTTCTTCCGGATTTTGAATAGAAGCTTTTTGTTCTGGTCACTGACGTATGTGTATACGTCACTGGCGTTAGCCATGTGGCTGACGCAGATGTAAACAAAAACGTTTTCGCTGTAATAATGGAAACGAAACGACCTCGTTTTCAAACTTTCCCACTCTGGAACCCGTTCTCAAAAACTATCGTTTTGGGGTAGTGGGAACGCCGGCTCCGTGTGGCCGCGTAAGCCAAACGATAAGAAAAAGTATTGTTTACAGTGAAAAACGTTTTCGTGTAGCCGTAGCCTATCTCTCCACCATGTATATTTGATATGTACGATCCCCACAGCACAGCTGATGTGGATACTCTTTAAGACACAACACCTGTGGTGATAACGCACTGATTAGAGTTTGAGTACGCTGTAACGACAGCAATGTAGTCCACTTATTTAGTAAGAAGGAGAGCTGATCTAAAAGCCCTTCTCTGGGTAGCAGTTCTCTCTCTTGCACAGGCTGTTGGAAGCATGGCAGTTAGCAGTCTTGGCTTTGCTGATTACTTGTATAGTTATTGTTCCCACGTAAAATCTGACCCAGTCAGAGGAAGCAGCAGGCATGCTTCCAAACAGTCACTTTACCACCTTGGTAGGTGCAGCTTGAGTATTGGCGGCTGCCACTTAATATCTTTTGCTGTCTTTGTCCTGGCGTTCAGTTCTGGCTTAGACATTGCCACCATGCTGGAACTCCACTTTTATTAGTATGTTTACAAGCGTGCTTACAAGAAGTACACCTGCTTAAAATGGCAAGCCATGTTCACATGGCATTCTGGCAATCTCTTGTAAGCATGGACCCTTAAGTCCATGCTCAGGTATCACAGATGCTACCTTTGTCTCTTTGTGGCCCTGTGATGGAGTGACAACCTGTCCATCCATCCATTTTCTGTCGCTTATCTTGGTCCAGGTCATGGGGTTAACAGTCTAAGCAGAGATTCCCAGACCTCCCTCACCATATTCATCTCCTCAACCTCTTCTAGGGAAACACTTGGTTGTTCTCAAGCCAAACAAGAGGTATTGTGTCTCCAGTGGGTCCTTGGTGAGCCCAAGGCCTCCTCCTGGTGGGACATGTCCAAAACACTTTCCCACGGTGGCATATTGAAGGCATTCTAACCAGATGCTCTAACCGTGCCAACTTTTCAAAACAGAGGGCAGCAACTTTACTTACTGACCTCCTCATCCTATTCCTAAGGGTAAGCTCAGCAACCCGTCAAAGAAAGCTCTTTTCCACTGCCTGTTCTTGCTATCCCATCCCCATCCTGGCTGCTTTCTGTTCAGCTGCAAGTTTCCCCAGTGCTTGCTAGAGGTCTCCATTCGAACAAGACCACGTAAACAACAGAGTAAAAAAAGCAATTCTAAGCTAAGCCTTGGCTGCACCTAGAAATTCTGTCCATAAAAGTTAGCTACCAATCCTCAGGAAACTGTCCCAGACTTCAGTGCAATGTTGCACAGGTACAACTACCAAGGCAGCCCAACTTTATCCAGGGCCTTTAAGGAACTTGGGGCAGATCTCGTCCACCCCTGGAGGCTTGCTGCCACAGAGTTATTTAACTACCTCAGTAACTTCAGCCCCGGTAATTGGCCAGTCCTCCACTATCTCTGCTTCCACTGTGGAAGGCATATCAGTCAGGTTGAGAAGATCCTCAAAGTATTCTCTCCACCACCAGACTATATTCACAGTTGCAGTCATCAGCATTCCATCCCTACTATGGGACTGGATAGTGTGGTGGTAAGATTGCCACCTTTCCGGTGGGGGACCAGGGTTCAAATCCCCTGCATGAAAGGTACTACCTTCGGTCTGGGTCCTTAGGCAAGACCCCCGTTACCCTACCTGTAAGTTGCTTTGGATAATAGTATCTGCCAAATGCATAGGCAAGGCAAGGCAAGGCAATTTTATTTATAGAGCACAATTCATACACAGGGCAATTCAAAGTGCTTTACCGCTACATAAAACCACAAGAAGGCAATAAAACCATTAAAAAGGAATAAAAAAATAAAAGAAAGAAATTAAAAAACAAAGAAATTTTAAACCCTTTAAAATAATCATTAATTAATCAAAAAGTGCAGATAAAATACTTTCAGGTGTCATATGCACAGCTAAATAGAACTGTTTTCAGCCTGGATTTAAACATGGTCAGAGTTGAGGTTTGTCTCACATCTTCTGGAAGACTGTTCCAGATATTAGGGGCATAAAACTGAAACGCAGCCTCACCATGTTTAGTCCTGACTCTGGGCACCAGCAGGAGACCCCTCTCTGAGGTTCTCAGAGCCCGAGTTGGTTTATATGGCTCTAACATGTCAGAGATGTACTTTGGCGCTTGACCATGAAGAGACTTGTACACAAGCAGAGCTGTTTTAAAGTCTATTCTCTGAGCGACAGGAAGCCAGTGCAGAGACCTCAGCACTGGACTAATATGGTCGTATTTCCTGGTTGTAGTCAGGACTCGAGCAGCAGCGTTCTGGATGTACTGCAGCTGTCTTACAGCCCGTTTAGAGAGCCCAGTGAGCAGGCCGTTACAGCAGTCTAACCTGCTGGAGACAAACGCATGGATCAGTCTCTCTAAGTCTGGTTTAGACACTATTCCTTTGATTCTGCCAATGTTTTTTAGATGGTAAAAAGCTGCTGATGTTACTGATTTATGTGGCTGTTAAAGTTCAGGTCTGAGTCCAATATTACCCCGAGATTTCTAACTTGATAGTTAGGTTTTAGAGAGAGAGTCTCAAGGTGACTGATAACACTTTCTCTTTGTTTCTGTGGGCCACAGACAATGATTTCAGTTTTGTCTGAGTTTAGCTGGAGGAAATAGTTTTGCATCCACACACTGATCTGTTTGATGCAGCGACACAGTGTATCTACAGGCCCGTGTTCTCCTGCCGTCAGTGACACGTAGATCTGAGTGTCATCTGCATAATTGTGGTAGGACACATTATAGCTGCGTATTAGCTGGCCTAGTGGAAGCATGTACAGATTGAACAATACGGGTCCCAGGATTGACCCCTGGGGAACCCCACAGGTCATAGCCATTTGGTCTGAGACACAGTTACCAATTTCAACAAAATATTTCCTGTCCACCAGATAGGACTTGAACCAGTTTAAAGCACGACCAGAGATTCCCTCCCAGTCTTCTAAGCTTTGTAATAAGATCGCATGGTCAACTGTGTCAAAGGCAGCACTCAGGTCCAGCAGAACTAAGACTGTGACTCTACTTGCATCTGTGTTCAGGCGGATGTCATTTGTCACCTTGATCAGAGCTGTCTCAGTGCTGTGGTGGGGCCTAAAGCCTGATTGGAAAGTATCAAAAGCATTGTTAGACAGGAGAAAGTCACTAAGCTGTTGGTATACAACTTTTTCTAGGACTTTGCCTAAGAATGGCAGGTTTGAAATGGGCCGGTAGTTGTTCAGTACTGTGGTATCAAGATTGCTCTTCTTTAGAAGAGGCTTAATGACAGCGGTTTTTAAGGCCTTTGGAAATGTTCCAGTCTGGAGTGAGATGTTGACTAGATGAGCGAGTTGTGGTAACAAACTGCTCAGCACAGACTTTAGGAGTCTAGTGGGCAACTCATCAAGGCAGCACGTTGATGAACTCAGACTGCAGATGATCTCTTCGACTGTTTTGTCAGTAACAGGTGTGAAATGTGTCAGTTCTAGGTGTCTAGCTGGCTGCAGAGTAGTTATTTGTGTTGTGGAAATTATTGCATTTTTAATGCCTTGAACTTTGTCATTAAAGAATATTGCAAACTCATTACACTTGGATGTAGAAATGAGTTCTAAAGGCAGTGAAACTGGAGGGTTTGTTAATCTGTTTACTGTAGCAAACGAGAGTTGTTACTGCAGTTTTTGATGATATCAGAAAAATAACTCTCCCTTGTTCTACGCAAAATCTGGTTGAACACACAGCTTTTCTTTGTAAGTGTCATAATGAACCTGGAGCTTTGACTTGCGCCATTTCCGTTCGGCTCTCCGGCACTCCCTTTTCTGTGCCCTGACCGACTCTTCTTTCCTCCATGGCGCCCTTTGCCTACTTTTAACCATTCTAACCTTGACAGGAGCAATGGTATCCAAAACATTCAAGAGACTTGATGTGTAAGAGTTCAACAGATCATCAACATCAGAACACAGGGTGTTCTCAAACCTAATCATTTCCATAAACTGTGTCCCTGTTCTGTCATTTATGAGTCTTTTCCGAACAACTGCAGACCCAGCTGGTGTTGTGGGTAAAGTAGAAAGGTCGAAGAAAACACAGAAATGGTCAGATAAAGCAACATCAACGACATTCATGTTTGAAATAACAACACCCCTTGAAATGAGCACATCTAGAGTGTGCCCTCTGTTGTGGGTGGGCTCAGTCACATGCTGAGTTAGACCAAACATTTCAAGGACAGCAGTGAGCTCTTTAACTTCCTTGTTATGCGCTACGTCCACATGCACATTCAAGTCCCCTGTTATGACTAAACAGTCAAAAGCAGTGCACACAATTGAAAGTAGTTCAGTAAAATCATCAATAAAACAATTCTGTGGTGGTTTATAAATGGTGATATAAAGTATGGAAGATTGTTTTATCTCCATTTTGAATGACACATACTCAAATGATGAAAAAAACCCAAATGACAACTTGTGGGTGGGTATATTGTCCCTGAACATGGCACAAACACCCCCACCCCTCTGGTTTTCTCGTGTTTCAGCCACAAAATTAAAGTGAGGTGGACTAGACTCAATCAGGACTGCATTTGCTGTGTTTTTGTCGAGCCACTTCTCAGTTAAACACATAAAATCAAGATTGTGAGAGGAAATAAAACTATTAATTAAGAATGATTTGTTACTTAAAGATCTGACATTGAGTACTGCGTGTTTGAGATTAGTTATAGTTGAACTGGATGCTGTGTTCTTGCAAGGGATATGGATAAGATTTCTCTGATTGGACAGTCTGATTGTCCCTCTCTTCACTCCATCTTTGGACCTCTGGTTGAGATGGTGTTTACCAACACAGAGGCCCTTAGCGTCCTAGACAAAGCATAAACATACTATGAACAGTTTTGGCAAAGCACTGCTTCCCCTGCTTTAGACATCTGACGGTTTGCCAGGATCCCCAATTCCATGTGGCTCACATTTGCAAACAACAGTCAGACCCTTTTCCTTCACTTCGAGGTACAGGGAGCCTACACTCTCATTCTGAGGAAAAAACTCCAACATTCAAGTGCACAAATGGGGAATTATAAGTAAGCCAACCCTCACCCACTGTCTCTCACTAAGGGAAACTCCAGAGTGGAATAAAGTCCATCTCCTCTCCAAGAGATTTGTTCAGGAACCTCTGCAGTGCATTGAGGTGAGTCCAAATATATCTAGCTGCCATCTCCCGCACAAGCGCAAGCACCTTCCCCACCAGTGTGGTGACGTTCCATGTCCCAGTAACCAGTTTCAGCAGCTGGGGATCACAGCAAAGGTGGTCACCCAATCCATAAGGCTGTGGATCCTTATGGCTCCTCTAGCAGGTGATGGGTCTAAAAGAGAGTGGTCCCATGAAGCTCTTTTGCACTGTATCTGGCTGAACCCAATGGGAGAACATTTGATCACTAGGAACTTACCACGAGCCTCCCCCTAGATCTGGCTGCAGGGTGAGGACCCGGTCTACCGAACCCAGTGTTTCTCAATTCCGGTCCTCGGGACCCACTGCCCTGCATGTTCTCGATGTTTCCCTCCTCCAGCACACCTGATTCAAAGGATCAACTGGTCATCAAACTCTGCAGTGGGCTGATCAGGAACCATTCCTTTGAATCAGGTGTGCTGCAGGAGGGAAACATTGAAAAAATGCAGGGCAGTGGGTCCCGAGGACCGGAATTGAGAAACACTGACCTAACCCAAGTGAGGTAACTGGGCTCCATAAATTGAACATCATAAAAGTATTTTAATCCCAATTTGAAGTTTGTAGTTTGCCCCTGACCAGGGTGATGACTCCTCATCGCATCAACATTTATGCATCCAGGATAAGAAGCCAAGTTCTTGTGCTAGATTTACTTTAGAAAGATAAATTCAGCCTGACTTACTGTGAAGTAATTTCATCAAATGTATAATGTTAAGTTACGTCACACTGCTGTTACCTTTTGATGACAAGTAGAACACAACCAACATAGATGTAGTAGATTTTTGCATCTTAAAAATGATACAGACCATTTTTCTACATGAATAGGTTTATTGAACCATCACATCTGAAGTACCTTTCCTTCTTCCAGCTCTGCCCCATGTTTGTATTTCAAGTCTTATGGCCATATTATCATCCCTTTAGGGTTTTCACATTTGATTTGAATAAATTCTACACAAGCATTGAATTTTCAAAAGGAAAGAGGCCAAACTAAATTATAGGTCAAAGTGTTCAACTGAATTTGAACTTTTGTTAGTGAAGTGACTTACTGTTATGGAAGTATTGTTTTCTGTTTGTGAAATTCTCTGAGGTGTTTTAGAGAGAAATCCCAATACCTGACCAAATCCCCTGAGAGCTCATTTAGATGCATCAAATATTCAAACTCTGCTTCTTAACTTTTTTCGTAAACATTGACATAATGTCGATGACATAACACAGGAAATAATACAAATTGCTTTCTATACTCCCATGTTTATATGTTTATGTTTGTATTACAGTGTATATGTACATCTTAGTTGTAGTTTAAAAAGTTCAATTATCTTTAACTTTATATTTCTTTAAACAGTGAAGCTGACAGTTGACTGCACATTTTCTACAGAGAAACATGGCAAATGTGATATAATCAGACACGTCAGTTCAACCAAATCACAAAAATACACATTTTCCTCTTCCCTCCATTATCTACTAAATCAGGCAGTTTTGTTTGAAAGCACAACTTATTAGACATACAGTACACACCTAAGTGAAAATATCTGATTTATTTTTAACGTTTTGAGTTGATAGTACAGTATTACAAGTTAACTGTAAAGGATTAAATTACAAACATGAGAAGCCAGATCCTAGGTCAGCTAGTTTAACATAAAAAATCCTGCTGCAAACATGTTTCTGATTAATGTTGCAGGTATGAGATTAAAGTCTTTAAAAAGTTTCACAACAATAGTTCAGAAGGAGGAAGCATAACTTATAATTAACTTTATTTTTTACAGATTCATTTTAGTTTGTTTTAGTACATTTAAATGATCAGACCAGACCGTAATTGAAATTTGGGTTTTTCACATTTTATTGTAAAACTTTTCTTTTTGAGTTGAATAAATGTAAGATTAGATTAATTAAGTGGCCAATGCTCTAAATTTAGCTTTCGTTGGGATCACAGATAAGCTTCTGCACCGACAGCTGAGATTGAGCATGAGGACGGGTCTGATAGTCTGGTCTCTGAGACCATAGATGAGGGAACTCAGACATTTGGGAACTATAATGAGAGAAATATAAAGAATAGTTTGTATGTTTATAGTTAAGATCCTGTCTCGAGTGGACACAACTATGATCAGTGTGCTGTGTACAGTGGAGGACATACTGAGGCCCAGCTGCAACAGATGCAGCAGCAGTGTTTTAAGGGCCTTCTTGGCTGAAGCTTTGTCTGTGGAAGCCGACCTGGCTGCTACAATGATACCAAAATAGGAGAAAGTGACGGTGACACCTGCTAATGCAAACAGAAAATAAGTGGATGCTTTGTCATAAAGATTAGATCTTGGATCAAGGAACACACTATCTCTGCCACAAAAGTCTTTCATTTGCATACGCTTCATGTCTTCCAAGCTAACATTTAACATCAGGCTTAGTTGAATAAGACAACTTAGTGAAGTAAAGGTCCAAAACACACAAATAGCTACACCTGTGTTTCTCATAGTGATGATGGCAGCGTGCCGTAGTGGATAGCACACAGCTACATATCTCTCCAGACACATCAACACCAGTGTGAGAAAAGAGACACCATGTGGGAGACTGTAGAGTACTGTTAGAGCAGCACACACTGGATACAGCATTTTTACTCCCATGGCTGACAGTAAAAACAATGTCTGATTGTGTGCCAACTGCACAGTGTCTGCAATAAGAAGGTTAGACAGAAGAATATAACGAGAGGTCTCCCGAAACACTGGTTTACTCTTCAAAGTGAACAACATGGTCCCATTAACAAAGAGAAACACACAGCATGGTAATGTTGTTACGGTGGAAAGTAACACAATGACCAGTAATCCCTGACGCTGGAACTCAGAAGTGATGTTGGTCTGAGTTTGATTAATGAAGGACATACTAAAGAAACATTAAGTTCATCTGAAATTCAAACACAAGGACAACATAGTAAAAAAACACGTTTTTGCAACAGCAGCTTCAATGTTTAAAGCGGAGACGGTGACAGAGTTCATATTGTTCAGTTAACCCACCAACATACCTCTTTTGCACACTCTAGTGGGCAGAGCTGATCTGCTCGATTTACTCTCCCTTCACATTATTTATGAGATCTATCCACACACACACACGTGTGATGACATCACTTGTCGACAATGCTGAAAGGGTTGGTATGAGAAGGCCAAGGAAGTAGTGTCTGTAAAAAGAATAAAAAGAAATTAATCAAAAGAAACCAATAAGAGTTTTTAAAGTAGAGTCAAATGTTTCTTCTTAGACTTAAACTATGACAATGTTTAATGAGTTTAATAAAGTTTAATTAACAAACAACTTCAAGTGTTTAGGGTTTCCACTGAAAAGTTCACTTAAAAGTTTAAACCCACGTATGTTATTCATGAATTTGGATAAAGTTTGTTATCAACTTTGTTATTAAAATGTTTCCTTGTTGAGATGCTGTCATTAGCTATCAGCTAGCAAAGTAATTACATTTGAACTTAGTGAATTTAAAACTCTAATTGTGAAATTCAGAGGCTCTAGTTAGTTGGTCAAGCTACAAAATGTTGCACAGTTAGCAGCTAATGTGGAAAAGCTTACATTAGAAAGAAAATGCCAAATTCTTTCTCAGGTCTGCAGGCCAACAGAGTGGGCCATTTGTAAAACTGATACTGAAGATGTAGTTTCCGAATTCACTCCCTTTGAAGAGAGTGCTTGAAAAAGGAGATCTTTATCATGTTGAGACTATCTCTCCACCATATATATTTGATATGTACGATCCCCACAGCACAGCTGATGTGGATACTCTTTAAGACACAACACCTGTGGTGATAACGCACTGATTAGAGTTTGAGTACGCTGTAACGACAGCAATGTAGTCCACTTATTTAGTAAGAAGGAGAGCTGATCTAAAAGCCCTTCTCTGGGTAGCAGTTCTCTCTCTTGCACAGGCTGTTGGAAGCATGGCAGTTAGCAGTCTTGGCTTTGCTGATTACTTGTATAGTTATTGTTCTCACGTAAAATCTGACCCAGTCAGAGTAAGCAGCAGGCATGCTTCCAAACAGTCACTTTACCACCTTGGTAGGTGAAGCTTGTGTATTGGCGGCTGCCACTTAATATCTTTTGCTGTCTCTATCCTGGAGTTCAGCTCTGGCTTAGACATTGCCACCATGCTGGAACTCCACTTTTATTAGTATATTTACAAGCGTGCTTACAAGAAGTACACCTGCTTAAAATGGCAAGCCATGTTCACATGGCATTCTGGCAATCTCTTGTAAGCATGGACCCCTAAGTCCATGCTCAGGTATCACAGATGCTACCTTTGTCTCTTTGTGGCCCTGTGATGGAGTGACGACCTGTCCATCCATCCATTTTCTGTCGCTTATCTTGGTCCGGGTCATGGGGGTAACAGTCTAAGCAGAGATTCCCAGACCTCCCTCACCATATTCATCTCCTCAACCTCTTCTAGGGCAACACTCGGTTGTTCTCAAGCCAAACAAGAGATATCGTGTCTCCAGTGGGTCCTTGGTGAGCCCAAGGCCTCCTCCTGGTGGGACATGTCCAAAACACTTTCCCACGGAGGCATATTGAAGGCATTCTAACCAGATGCTCTAACCATGCCAACTGGCTCTTTTCAAAACAGAGGGCACCTACTTTACTTACTGACCTCCTCATCCTATTCATAAGGGTAAGCTCAGCAACCCGTCAAAGAAAGCTCTTTTCCACTGCCTGTTCTTGCTATCCCATCCCCATCCTGGCTGCTTTCTTTTCAGCTGCAAGTTTCCCCAGTGCTTGCTAGAGGTCTCCATTCGAACAAGACCACGTAAACAACAGAGTTCAAAAAGCAATTCTAAGCTAAGCCTTGGCTGCACCTAGAAATTCTGTCCATAAAAGTTAGCTACCAATCCTCAGGAAACTGTCCCAGACTTCAGTGCAATGTTGCACAGTTACAACTACCAAGGCAGCCCAACTTTATCCAGGGCCTTTAAGGAACTTGGGGCAGATCTCGTCCACCCCCGGAGGTTTGCTGCCACAGATTTATTTAACTACCTCAGTAACTTCAGCCCCGGTAATTGGCCAGTCCTCCACTATCTCTGCTTCCACTGTGGAAGGCATATCAGTCAGGTTGAGAAGATCCTCAAAGTATTCTCTCCACCACCAGACTATATTCAGAGTTGCAGTCATCAGCATTCCGTCCTTACTCTGGGACTGGATAGTGTAGTGGTAAGATTGCCACCTTTCCAGTGGGGGACCAGGGTTCAAATCCCCTGCATGAAAGGTACTACCTTCAGTCTGGGTCCTTAGGCAAGACCCCTGTTACCCTACCTGTAAGTTGCTTTGGATAAAAGTATCTGCCAAATGCATAAACATAAACATACTATGAACAGTTTTGGCAAAGCACTGCTTCCCCTGCCTGAGACATCTGACGGTTTGCCAGGATCCCCAAATCCGCGTGGCTCACATTTGCAAACAACAGTCAGACCCTTTTCCCTCACTTCGAGGTACAGGGAGCCTACACTCTCATTCTGAGGAAAAAACTAAAACATTCACGTGCACAACGGGGAACTATAAGTAAGCCAACCCTCACCCACTGTCTCTCACTAAGGGAAACTCCAGAGTGGAATAAAGTCCATCTCCTCTCCAAGAGATTTGTTCAGGAACCTCTGCAGTGCATTGAGGTGAGTCCAAATATATCTAGCTGGCATCTCCCGCACAAGCACCTTCCCCACCAGTGTGGTGACGTTCCATGTCCCAGTAACCAGTTTCAGCAGCTGGGGATCACAGCAAAGGTGGTCACCCAATCCAAAAGGCTGTGGATCCTTATGGCTCCTCTAGCAGGTGATGGGTCTAAAAGAGAGTGGTCCCATGAAGCTCTTTTGCACTGTATCTGGCTGAACCCTATAGGAGAACATTTGATCACTAGGAACTTACCACGATCCTCCCCCCTAGATCTGGCTGCAGGGTGAGGACCCGGTCTACCGAACCCAGTGTTTCTCAATTCCGGTCCTCGGGACCCACTGCCCTGCATGTTCTCGATGTTTCCCTCCTCCAGCACACCTGATTCAAAGGATCAACTCGTCATCAAACTCTGCAGTGGGCTGATCAGGAACCATTCCTTTGAATCAGGTGTGCTGGAGGAGGGAAACATTGAAAAAATGCAGGGCAGTGGGTCCCGAGGACCGGAATTGAGAAACACTGACCTAACCCAAGTGAGGTAACTGGGCTCCATAAATTGAACATCATAAAAGTATTTTAATCCCAATTTGAAGTTTGTAGTTTGCCCCTGACCAGGGTGATGACTCCTCATCGCATCAACATTTATGCATCCAGGATAAGAAGCCAAGGCCTTGTGCTAGATTTACTTTAGAAAGATAAATTCAGCCTGACTTACTGTGAAGTAATTTATCAAATGTATAATGTTAAGTTACGTCACACTGTTGTTACCTTTTGATGACAAGTAGAAGAAAACCAACATAGATGTAGTAGATTTTTGCATCCTAAAAATGATACAGACCATTTTTCTACATGAATAGGTTTATTGAACCATCACATCTGAAGTACCTTTCCTTCTTCCAGCTCTGCCCCATGTTTGTATTTCAAGTCTTATAGCCATATTATTATCCCTTTAGGTTTTTCACATTTGATTTGAATAAATTCTACACAAGCATTGAATTTTCAAAAGGAAAGAGGCCAAAGTAAATTATAGGTCAAAGTGTTCAACTGAATTTGAACTTTTGTTAGTGAAGTGACTTACTGTTATGGAAGTATTGTTTTCTGTTTGTGAAATTCTCTGAGGTGTTTTAGAGAGAAATCCCAACACCTGACCAAATCCCCTGAGAGCTCATTTAGATGCATCAAATATTCAAACTCTGCTTCTTAACTTTTTTCGTAAACATTGACATAATGTCGATGACATAACACAGGAAATAATACAAATTGCTTTCTATACTCCCATGTTTATATGTTTATGTTTGTATTATAGTGTATATGTACATCTTAGTTGTAGTTTAAAAAGTTTAATTATCTTTAACTTTATATTTCTTTAAACAGTGAAGCTGACAGTTGACTGCACATTTTCTACAGAGAAACATGGCAAATGTGATATAATCAGACACGTCAGTTCAACCAAATCACAAAAAATACACATTTTCCTCTTCCCTCCATTATCTACTAAATCAGGCAGATTTTTTTGAAAGCATAACTTATTAGACATACAGTACACACCTAAGTTAAAATATCTGATTTATTTTTAATGTTTTGAGTTGATAGTACAGTATTACAAGTTAACTGTAAAGGATTAAATTACAAACATGAGAAGCCAGATCCTAGGTCAGCTAGTTTAACATAAAAAATCCTGCTGCAAACATGTTTCTGATTAATGTTGCAGGTATGAGATTAAAGTCTTTAAAAAGTTTCACAACAATAGTTCAGAAGGAGGAAGCATAACTTATAATTAACTTTATTTTTTACAGATTCATTTTAGTTTGTTTTAGTACATTTTAATGATCAGACCAGACCGTAATTGAAATTTGGGTTTTTCACATTTTATTGTAAAACATTTCTTTTTGAGTTGAATAAATGTAAGATTAGATTAATTAAGTGGCCAATGCTCTAAATTTAGCTTTCGTTGGGACCACAGATAAGCTTCTGCACCGACAGCTGAGATTGAGCATGAGGACGGGTCTGATAGTCTGGTCTCTGAGACCATAGATGAGGGAACTCAGACATTTGGGAACTATAATGAGAGAAATATAAAGAATAGTTTTGATGTTTAAAGTTAAGATCCTTTCTTGAGTGGACACAACTATGATCAGTGTGCTGTGTACAGTGGAGGACATACTGAGGCCCAGCTGCAACAGATGCAGCAGCAGTGTTTTAAGGGCCTTCTTGGCTGAAGCTTTGTCTGTGGAAGCCGACCTGGCTGCTACAATGATACCAAAATAGGAGAAAGTGACGGTGACACCTGCTAATGCAAACAGAAAATAAGTGGATGCTTTGTCATAAAGATTAGATCTTGGATCAAGGAACACACTATCTCTGCCACAATAGTCTTTCATTTGCATACGCTGCATGTCTTCCAAGCTAACATTTAACACCAGGCTTAGTTGAATAAGACAACTTAGTGAAGTAAAGGTCCAAAACACACAAATAGCTACACCTGTGTTTCTTATGGTGATGATGGCAGCGTGCCGTAGTGGATAGCACACAGCTACATATCTCTCCAGACACATCAACACCAGTGTGAGAAAAGAGACACCATGTGGGAGACTGTAGAGTACTGTTAGAGCAGCACACACTGGATACAGCATTTTTACTCCCATGGCTGACAGTAAAAACAATGTCTGATTGTGTGCCAACTGCACAGTGTCTGCTAAAAGAAGGTTAGACAGAAGAATATAACGAGAGGTCTCCCGAAACACTGGTTTACTCTTCAAAGTGAACAACATGGTCCCATTAACAAAGAGAAACACACAGCATGGTAATGTTGTTACGGTGGAAAGTAACACAATGACCAGTAATCCCTGACGCTGGAACTGAGTAGTGGTGTTTGTCTGTGTTTGATTAATGAAGGACATACTAAAGAAACATTAAGTTCATCTGAAATTCAAACACAAGAACAACATAGTAAAAAAACACGTTTTAGCAACAGCAGCTTCAATGTTTAAAGCGGAGACGGTGACAGAGTTCATATTGTTCAGTTAACCCACCAACATACCTCTTTTGCACACTCTAGTGGGCAGAGCTGATCTGCTCGATTTACTCTCCCTTCACATTATTTATGAGATCTATCCACACACACACACACACACACGTGATGACATCACTTGTCGACAATGCTGAAAGGGTTGGTATGAGAAGGCCAAGGAAGTAGTGTCTGTAAAAAGAATAAAAAGAAATGAATCAAAAGAAACCAATAAAAGTTTTTAAAGTAGAGAGTCAAATGTTTCTTTTTAGACTTAAACTATGACAATGTTTAATGAGTTTAATAAAGTTTAATTAACAAACAACTTCAAGTGTTTAGGGTTTCCACTGAAAAGTTCACTTAAAAGTTTAAACCCACGTATGTTATTCATGAATTTGGATAAAGTTTGTTATCAACTTTGTTATTAAAATGTTTCCTTGTTGAGATGCTGTCATTAGCTATCACCTAGCAAAGTAATTACATTTGAACTTAGTGAATTTAAAACTCTAATTGTGAAATTCAGAGGCTCTAGTTAGTCGGTCAAGCTACAAAATGTTGCACAGTTAGCAGCTAATGTGGAAAAGCTTACATTAGAAAGAAAATGCCAAATTCTTTCTCAGGTCTGCAGGCCAACAGTGGGCCATTTGCAAAACTGATACTGAAAATGTAGTTTCCAAATTCACTCACTTTGAAGAGAGTGCTTGAAAAAGGAGATCTTTATCATGTTGAGACTATCTCTCCACCATATATATATTTGATATGTACGATCCCCACAGCACAGCTGATGTGGATACTCTTTAAGACACAACACCTGTGGTGATAACGCACTGATTAGAGTTTGAGTATGCTGTAACAACAGCAATGTAGTCCACTTATTTAGTAAGAATGAGAGCTGATCTAAAAGCCCTTCTCTGGGTAGCAGTTCTCTCTCTTGCACAGGCTGTTGGAAGCATGGCAGTTAGCAGTCTTGGCTTTGCTGATTACTTGTATAGTTATTGTTCCCACGTAAAATCTGACCCAGTCAGAGGAAGCAGCAGGCATGCTTCCAAACAGTCACTTTACCACCTTGGTAGGTGCAGCTTGTGTATTGGCGGCTGCCACTTAATATCTTTTGCTGTCTTTGTCCTGGAGTTCAGCTCTGGCTTAGACATTGCCACCATGCTGGAACTCCACTTTTATTAGTATGTTTACAAGCGTGCTTACAAGAAGTACACCTGCTTAAAATGGCAAGCCATGTTCACATGGCATTCTGGCAATCTCTTGTAAGCATGGACCCCTAAGTCCATGCTCAGGTATCACAGATGCTACCTTTGTCTCTTTGTGGCCCTGTGATGGAGTGACGACCTGTCCATCCATCCATTTTCTGTCGCTTATCTTGGTCCAGGTCATGGGGTTAACAGTCTAAGCAGAGATTCCCAGACCTCCCTCACCATATTCATCTCCTCAACCTCTTCTAGGGAAACACTCGGTTGTTTTCAAGCCAAACAAGAGATATCGTGTCTCCAGTGGGTCCTTGGTGTGCCCAAGGCCTCCTCCTGGTGGGACAGGTCCAAAACACTTTCCCACGGAGGCATATTGAAGGCATTCTAACCAGATGCTCTAACCATGCCAACTGGCTCTTTTCAAAACAGAGGGCACCTACTTTAGTTACTGACCTCCTCATCCTATCCCTAAGGGTAAGCTCAGCCACCCGTCAGAGACAGCTCTTTTCCACTGCCTGTTCTTGCTATCCCATCCCCATCCTGGCTGCTTTCTTTTCAGCTGCAAGTTTCCCCAGTGCTTGCTAGAGGTCTCCATTCGAACAAGACCACGTAAACAACAGAGTTCAAAAAGCAATTCTAAGCTAAGCCTTGGCTGCACCTAGAAATTCTGTCCATAAAAGTTAGCTACCAATCCTCAGGAAACTGTCCCAGACTTCAGTGCAATGTTGCACAGGTACAACTACAAAGGCAGCCCAACTTTATCCAGGGCCTTTAAGGAACTTGGGGCAGATCTCGTCCACCCCTGGAGGCCTTCTGTCACAGAGTTATTTAACTACCTCAGTAAATTCAGCCCCGGTAATTCGCAAGTCCTCCACTATATCTGCTTCCACTGTGGAAGGCATATCAGTCAGGTTGAGAAGATCCTCAAAGTATTCTCTCCACCACCAGACTATATTCACAGTTGCAGTCATCAGCATTCCATCCCTACTCTGGGACTGGATAGTGTAGTGGTAAGATTGCCACCTTTCCGGTGGGAGACCAGGGTTCAAATCCCCTGCATGAAAGGTACTACCTTCAGTAGGGGTCCTAAGGCAAGACCCCCGTTACCCTACCTGTAAGTCCATCCATCCATCCATCCATTATCTGCCGCTTGTCCGGGGATCGGGTCACGGGGGCAGCAGCCTAAGCAGAGAAACCCAGACATCCCTGTCCCCGGCCACTTCCTCCAGCTCTTCTGGGGGGACCCCGAGGCGTTACCAGGCCAGCCGAGAGACATAGTCTCTCCAACGTGTCCTGGGTCTTCCCCGGGGCCTCCTCCCAGTGGGACGGGCCCGGAACACCTCACCGGGGAGGCGTCCAGGAGGCATCCTAACCAGATGCCCGAGCCACCTCATCTGACTCCTCTCGATGCGTAGGAGCAGCAGTTCTACTCCGAGCCCCTCCCGGATGACGAAGCTTCTCACCCTATCTCTAAGGGAAAGCCCAGACACCCTGCGGAGGAAACTCATTTCGGCCGCTTGTATTCGCGATCTTGTTCTTTTGGTCACTACCCACAGCTTGTGACCATAGGTGAGGGTAGGAACATAGATTGACCGGTAAATCGAGAGCTTGGCCTTCTGGCTCAGCTCCTTCACCACGACGGGCCGGTGCAGAGCCCGCATCACTGCAGATGCCGCACCGATCCGTCTGTCAATCTCCTGTTCCATTCGTCCCTCACTCGTGAACAAGACCCCGAGATACTTGAACTCAGGAGTCAGATGAGGTGGCTCGGGCATCTGGTTAGGATGCCTCCTGGACGCCTCCCCGGTGAGGTGTTCCGGGCCTTTCCCACTGGGAGGAGGCCCCGGGGAAGACCCAGGACACGTTGGAGAGACTATGTTTCTCGGCTGGCCTGGGAACGCCTCGGGGTCCCCCCAGAAGAGCTGGAGGAAGTGGCCGGGGACAGGGACGTCTGGGTCTCTTTGCTCAAGCTGCTGCCCCCGCGACCCCATCCCCGGACCAGCGGAAGATAATGGATGGATGGATGGAAATGTGAAAAACTTAAAAACCCGGTCATACAGAGACCGAACAGCCCATATCAAGGAGTCCGGCACTCCATACTCCCGGAGCACCCCCACAAGAATCCCAGAGGGACACTGTCGAACGCCTTCTCCAAGTCCACAGAACACATGTAGACCGGTTGGGCGAACTCCCATGCTCCCTCCAGGATCCTGCGGAGGGTATAGAGCTGGTCCACTGTTCCACGGCCAGGACGAAAACCACACTGCACCTCCTGAATCCGAGATTCGACTATCCGGCGGATCCTCCTCTCCAGTACCCCCGAAAAGACCTTACCAGGTGTTGTGGAGAAAATAGAGACGAGTACGCGGTCGGTCAGCAGTCCATTGGGGAATTTATTGAACAAACCGTCACAACAAGTGTGCATACAGAATGTACAAAATGTCCACCGTCTTCATACTGTGAACCAACTTTATACTGGTTTAATCATAACATGCATGCGTCATCCGGACTCAATCTCTTTCTGCGACGCCAAGCGTCTGCCCTAAATGTAAACAGCCCATACTACCTTTTACCCATATTTATATGAGCCGAGCACAAGATGTAACTAGGCCAGATGTCATGAGGATGTCATGACATCCTTCTCCCACATAGTCCCCCCTGAAATCACTTATCAGTGATTTAATAAAGAAATAATCTAAAATGAAAGAAAATCATCCCACATAGTTAATTAATAATTAATTAACATAATCAATACTAGATCATCATCCTAATAATTCTACAACATCAATTCACGGGACCAATTTGAAGAACTGAAAAGGAATATATATGTGTACTCGAATCACATGAAATGATTACATTAAATCAAACGATACTGAATACAACAACACTACAAATTTCACATTGCCATCACACTTGTCCACTGTTCGCAGTGCATAGGTGCGAAAAACCCACCGACTGCTACTTCCGTAACTCATGTTCTTATCTTGGGAAAACTCACCTAAGGCCCCACCCCACTTGGCGACCGACCACTTTACCAAGGTCGCACTCCGAACAGTTGACTGACACGGTTGGCAATGGACATATCAGTGATCAGTTTTGATTGGTAATAAACATAGAATGAATACACGACCATCAACCCAATTAATCACCGTTTTGTATCAAGTACAATACATAAAATCATGGATTATCACACAACAAACGTAATAAAAAGCAATGTAATGCAGCTCTTCCAGTCCCGTCCCATCTCCTGGACTCTGGTGCCGTCTGCTCCTGGCCGAACATCCGTCCGGCTGGGTCTGGAACTGCTACGCTAACTTTGGGAGGAGAGGTCGCCAGTACGTCACTCCCAATCAAAGAGATCTTCAGCATCTCTTCTCCCTATCCTACTAACCGTGGTTCCACCCTCGAGGAAAGAATCATGTGAACCGTCCGTTGATAACCTTCATTCGTTGGCCCGCTCTCCCATGCGCTGGTCCTCAGACCTGGTCTCGCATGGTCATCTGCCTCCTGGTTTGTTCCATACTCCGTTTGAATATCACTCGCAGCAACCACCTTCTCAGAATGGGTATAATGCAACACACCAATAGGGCAACCATTATGAATATTGACAATATAGCTAATCCCGCCTTCACTGCCATCGCTCCCCACTCTCCCAAAATCCCATCCAGACCAGTCCACCACCCGTCACCACCACCAGCATTACTCTTTAGCTCCTCCTTCAGCTCCCTGATCTTCCCCATGGCCGTTGTGAACGTACCATCAGCTGCAGTATTCCCGGGTATAAATGTACAGCATTTTTCCCCAACCATCTGGCAAACGCCCCCTTTCTCCGCTAATATCCAATCCAAAGCCTGTCTGTTCTGCCAAGCCATCCTACTCGTCTCATGTAGTTGTTCTCCAAAGGCTGCAAGCCCTTCACTCGTGTAGTTAAGAATTCTCTGTTGGTTGTAATAAATGTAATTAATCCACTCCACATTTTTGTTAATCGTGATCCACGGCAAAATAGACTCAAATCCAGCTGCAACCTCACTGCGTGCTTTGAACTCAAAAGGAATCCCTCTCGGCTGCCCTATCGCATCCAAGTAAACGTGCTTATCCATGATATAATCACCACTAGATCTTTTAACTCTCCCATTTTCCACATCCAACCCCAGTAACTCGTTTACCTTGTCATACACTAACACAACCGAAGTTTTCATCCTCACAAGTGCACACAGGCCTATCCACCTGTTGGGTAACACATTTAACAAAACATCATCTCCACACATCCAGTAGCTATCAGCTATTGGATGTGTCTGATCCCCAAACAGGTAGAGAGTCGGAATTGTCATTTCTATATCCTCACATTTTTGATCCAAAGGAACTGGATTTTCATACCACACAGGTGTCCTGATAAATATTGGTTTCATATTTGCGTGTGGAAACCAAGATAAAACCCATGTGACGTTGCATTTAACGGTAGTATTACCTACGTGAGTTCCACTGTCATTAGTAAATCCACCACTCGTAAAGCATTCAAACTCACCATCGTAATCTACTCTATAATCAGTCGGAGGCCCGTCCTGTGTTGTACTAAGATTAAATTCAGCACACGATGACTCCAATTTGTGGCCCCTCCCTTTTTTGAAAAAGTCCTGTAATTTATTTGCCCCAAACATCAATCTGCACTTAATCCCACACATAGGAAGCTCAAACAATAACCATTTATCCTTCTGAGATGTAAACCTACCTTCCCTGCATTCCCGTCGCTGAACCACTGTACAGTCCTTGAAGGTGTGTGGCTCTGGAACAACAACAGGCAACGCCCCTGGAGCGCCTGCGCATATGAGGCACTCCGTCGCTGTCAGTTCTCTCGTAGTGTACCATGCCCACCTATACCACATATTCTGTGCTGCCTTCCCCCACAAACCATCTTCCACACTTACACTGTTCTCCTGCCTCTTCCTGTGCATGTCCCCTCCATATGTTCTTGGATTAGCATGATTCTTCCGTCCTGTGTTGCTAATGGTATCAAGTCCCCCTAGATTTTCACGAGACATCTTCCTATTCTTACCACCATTGTGAACAACTCCTTTCTGGCCCGAGGACACCCTGATCTTCCCAGATTGTCCCTTCGTTGTCGCGTCCGGAGGCGGTGGCTTGGTTGTCTCCTCCGCCGGACCCATGATCCACACCTCCTCACCATCCTTTATTCCAACGTACTTAAATTCAAGCTTAACATCTGCCTTCTCACGAGTAGCTCTAGTGTGTAATGCTGGCCAAGTTTGTGGCGCGGCATGGTCCGAGTGGGTGTGTGTTGTTGCATCATACTCATCTGACCCAGGCTGGCTACTTCCCCCGCTCGGTGCCTTCCTCACTGGACCCCTTCCCGCCTCTCTTGGATGCGGGATCCTGTCCCACATCTCCAGGCCTTGCTCTCCTGAGCCCATACCGTCGGCCAACACCCACACCTGGATGCTCATCAGTGTCAGAAATCTTAACATCTTCCTTTTGTTCATTCTTCCCCTCGGACTTCACTCCGTCTGTGCCTTTAACCCGCACCTTAGTGCAGTGATTCAAATGGTACCAAGTGTTGCTACCTTCCACTTGAACTGCTGTTGGCGTCGCTCGCACCACTGCGTACGGACCTTCTCGTCTTGGCTCGTGCCACTTCCTTCGGAATACTTTGATGTACACCTGGTCGCCTGGCACCACTGGTCTCTCAACCGGCTGCTCGAGACTCACGTCTCTGGACTTCTCCCGTAGATAGATTGTTCTGTGGATTGCAGTCAGCTGCCTCATATAAGCTTTCAACTCTGTTTGCAACTGTTCAAGTGGGGGCCCTTTAAATGGACCTCTCAACTGAGGTGCCGGCATGGGTCGACCCGTTAGCATTTCATGCGGTGTTAGGTGCGTGACTCTATGAGTCTGCATACGATAGCTCATTAGTGCAAGCGGCAAAGCATCTACCCAATTTAGCTTAGTTGAAGCACAGATCTTATTCAATTTCACTTTCAAAGTTCCATTGATTCTCTCAACCATCCCCTGACTTTGTGGGTGATACACGGCCCCACAGCGCTGCTTAATTCGCAGCTGCTGCAGAATGCCTTTCGCAACCTTCTGAACAAATGCTGAGCCGTTATCTGAGCTAATCTCTGCTGGAATGCCAAACCGAGGAATCACCTCTCTTACCAAAAACTTCACGACCGTCTCTGCTCCCAAATCCTTGGATGGAGTTGCTTCGACCCATCGGCTGAAACGATCAATCACCACTAGCATGTACCTTTTCCCTTGTACTGTTTTAATCATGTCCACATAGTCTATGACCAATGACTTAAAGGGTCCTTCTGGCACCGGAATGTGTCCCACTGGTGTCTTCACACCCTTTCGCACATTATTCTGTGCACAGATTTCACATTGACCCAACACTTCATCAACCATTGCATGCATGTATGGTGACCAATACCCTTGTTGTTTTACCTTTTTCACTACCTCTGCCCTGGCGCAGTGATCCACACTGTGAACATCAGAGATCAGCATTGTCAGCAGAGCCACTGGTGCCACCAGGAGACCCTCCTGTGATCTCCACAACCCCTTCTCGTTCTTCACGGCGCCTCTCCGCGTCCAGACATTGTGCTCCCCCACCCCTGCTTCCTGTTGCATTAGAATGATGTCTTCTGGCGTGACAACTGGCTCCAGTGACACCATCGGTGCCAAAACAGCCACCTGGCATCCTGATGCTACTTTCGCTGCTTCATCAGCCGCGTTATTACCTTTACTGACCATCTCGTTACCTTTCCGATGTGCCTGACACTTTATTACTGCCAGTTTCGAGGGGAGCATCATGGCTGCAATCAACTCCCTCACTTGGACCTCGTGCCGCACTGGACTCCCGTCTGCCCTTCTGAATCCTCTCTGCTTCCAAACTGCTCCAAACAAATAGCAAATACCATGAGCATATGCAGAATCTGTGTACACATTTGCAACCTTACCCTTCGCCAGTCGACATGCTTCCGTTAATGCCCTCAGTTCAGCCAACTGTGCCGAACATGGCTGTTCACACTTCTCAGCCTTCACCGTCACAAAGTCTCCGTCCTCCTGCTTCACAACTGCAAAACCTGCATGATTACCCAAATGATCTCTGAAACATGAACCATCCACAAAGTAGGTGACATCAGCCCGCCCCAGCGGAGTTGCTTCTAAATCAGGTCTCAATTTGGTGTATCTCATAGTTTCTGCTACACACTCATGTGGTTCTCCTTCAAACTCGAGTGGAATGACATCTGCCGGATTCAATGTAGTACACTTCTGTATTCTCACATCAGGATATGTCAACAGATGCATAAACTGCAAACACCTTGCCTGAGTCACAACATACTTTCCCTGATTTATTAATTCTGAGATGTTATGGTGTGTCATGATGTTGACTGGATACCCCATTGTTATTGTGGACGCTTTCTCATAAGCATACTGCACTGCGGCCAACCCTTGATAACACGGTGGCCAGCCTTGTACAACATTATCCAATTTTGTACTGTAATAAGCAATAGCTTGTTTTCTTCGACCACTACACGTTTCCTGCATCAATACTGCAGAAGCGTACATGTTGTGTCTGTTTGAGACATATAAGAAAAATGGCTTCTCATAGTCTGGTATTGCCAGTGTTGGTGCTTTTTGCAAATCCTGTTTCAAACTTTCGAAGGCTAACTTAGCCTCGCTGGTCCACTCCAGTGGTGCTTTCAACCTTTGGTCTTTGGATTGTTTCATGATCCCTCTTAAGGGAGCGCATTTAATTGCATAATCTTCCATCCAATCTGCACTGAAACCTGTCATCCCCAAAAAGATCATCATTTCCTCGATTGTTTTTGGACATGGTGCTTTACTTACTCCCTCCAAGTGTGTTGGGGAAATAGCAATCGTTCCCTGCGAGATTACCCTCCCCAGATAATCTACTTTAGGTTGACAATACTGCAGTTTCGATTTAGAAACTTTGTACCCTCCCTCTGCCAGCCTCTCAAGGATCTTCATAGAGTCCTGATGACACGCCTCAAGTGTTGGTGAGCATAGCAAGAGATCATCGACATAGCGTAGTAGGGTACCGCTCAATGCGAGGCCCTCTAGGTCCTGTCCAAGGACCTGGTTAAACACATGAGGGCTGTGTTTAAACCCTTGAGGAAGTCTGGTGTAAGTGTACTTCTTACCTCTGTATGTGAATGCGAACAAATACTGGGATTCCTCAGCTAGAGGAACGCTGAAAAATGCAGAACATAAATCGATTACTGTGAAAAATTTTGCCTCAGGAGGCACGTTGGTGAGGAGTGTGTACGGATTTGGCACTTCTGCTGGCCAATCTTCCACAATCGCGTTTATCATGCGCAAGTCATGTGCTAACCTGTATTTAGATTTGTCTGCCTTCAGGACTGGAAATATTGGAGTATTACACACACTGACTGTCTCAACCAACACTCCTTTTCCTACAAAACCTTCTACCGTCCCACTTACCCCCTCTTCTGCTTCTGGCTTGAGTGGATACTGAGGACGATTAGGAAGTTTAACATTAGGTCTCAATTCTACTTTCACTGGATTAGCCGATTTCACCAAACCAACATCGGCCTCATTCTTAGACCACACTTGGTTTGGGACATGAGCTATCATTTCTTTCAACAAATCACTCTCAACACTTTGTGTCTCACTTTGCTTAGCTGTCTGGACTGATTGGTTCGCCAATGCCATAACAGCCTGCGGTTTCGCCAATGCTGATATGCTGCATAGGATTTTAATCATTGTGGCATCCTGTGATTGGAAAATTAACGGATTCTCTGTTCGCTCCCACTTTACTCCTAACGCTGTTTTCATCATGGGCCCCACATCCTTTGCTTTGAAATTCTCATTCACCAACAAAGTAACATGTGGAGCAGATTCTGGCACATTGTACCATTTTGAAATAAATGCATTTGATTCCACATTCATGGCTGCCCCTTGTTCTCCAATGATAATGTATTGAGTTGCCAAATTTATCTCAGAGTGTTCCGTTTGTTTGTCCCATGGCTCTTCGAACTCTCCACTTTTTGAAACATCATAGTACATTGTACAATGATAATCGAGCGTGGGTTTCCTTGCTTTAGGGCACTGGGCTTGAATGTATTTTTCCCATTTGTTCCAAGCCACTGTTACTGGCTCAGAAATGTCTCCCAACCAATAGATTCTTGCTGTGTCTGCCTGTGTTGACTCCGGAAACTCCAGACCTCTTTTATCCAAGATTATGCCTTGCGGTGAACACCAAATCTTAATTTTTAATTTGCACAGAGCATCCCTCCCCAGCAAGTTAAGGGGAGTCTGAAAAGATACCCCGATTGGCATCCTGATTTCATTTTCCCCTGTGGAGATGCGCACGGGGGCGGTCATTTGTACTAGCTGCTTAATTCCCGAGAATCCTATTGTCTCAATAAATTTATTTGACATGGGGAGGTGTGTGGCATAATATTGACTTACACAAGTGTAGGTGGCTCCAGTGTCCACCAACATTGGAGTTGGCTCATCCTCAATTAGAACCTGCAGCATCGGTTCTTCATCAGCTCCCACCATTACGACTGGAAACTGACCCTCCCCTCTAGGACTCTGTGGGCACCCCTAATAACCAAAGTTTGGACTCACCCATGGGCCTGCCGGGCCACTTGATCCACCCCGCGGGGACTGGCCGCGGTCCTGCCGCACATTCTGATTTCCTGGTGCCCGCGGACATCTGTCAGCAAAGTGCCCAATCTCGCCACAAGCCCAACATGCTCCCGAGGACCTCCGTCTCCCAGCTGTGACTCTCCCGAACCCTCTCTGGGCTCGATACTGGCCTCGTCCTCCTGCCCGTGGTGTGTATGGTGGTTGCGGGTAGGCTTGAGGTGTGACGGGTTGAAAGGGTGCAGAGGGTGTAGAAGGTGCAGAGGGTGCAAAGGGTGGAGGTACCTGTTCAGTGGTCCCTGGTGTCATCAGGGCCTGGCCTCCTACCTTTGGTCCTTCCAACTGCATCTGTGTGAGTTTCCTCTGCAAGTTCTTATCCTGCTCCTTCCGTTTCCGTTCACTTTGCCTGTATTTGTCAATAGCATGCACAACATTATCCCGGAATGCCGCATGCGTCATTGATTTCAACTCTACCACATCCTCCAGCCTCGCTCGCACTGGGTCGGGCATGGCTTCTAGGATAGAGTCTCTGAATACAGAGTTGAGCACTGTGTTTGGTTCAATGTCTTGTTCCAGTTCTTGTTTCCATCTTTCCAACTGGCGTGCAACGTACGCCGCTGGATTATCTGTATCCAACAGTGTGTCGCTCTTTAATGCTTTTGGATCCGTTTTCGTAGGATACTCAGCTCGCAGAGCTCCCCACAGTGCAGGTCGATGTACATCGAACCCAATTCCATCTGCTCGATGGCCCACCATCCAGTCATTCATACTGTTTCTCAAAATGCCCTCCATGGTAGTAGTTCCAAAACACCTTGCCCACACTGCCTTGATGTCTCCCACAGCCAACAGTTTACCCACAGTTTCTTGTTCAAAAGCTCTTATCCATTTGCTTGCACCTGTGTGAATGTCCGGCAGTCTGGCAACCAGCCCCGCTAGGTCGAGCATCTGCCACGGCACATACTGTCCCTGCATCCCATTCACCAAAATCGGAAAATTACCCGCAGTATATTTCTGTGGTGCATGAATATTTGGTCGGTATCTTAAATTAAACTCTCTGTCCCTGCCGTTTCCCTGCTGGCCGGGTGGATCCTGTTCCTGAACCTGCTTTTCTGCTTGATTTATCTCTTGCTGTAAATCAACCATGGAATGAGCATGCTCTATCCAATATGAATCTTCTGCAAGTTTCCCCTCATATTCTGCATAACAGTCTAACCCGTGTGGTGTCTTCCTGGCCGTACTACAATGTTTGGGAGGCCTTTCATGTAACATGGATTTTTCTTGTGACGTCCTTTCCTGTAGTATAGACTTTTCTACTATGGGAGTGGTGGTACGATCTAGGTGTAATGCTTTTTGGTGATCTGAGGCCTGTGCCGTTGCTGAAGCTGAGGCTGTTGGACTCTTAACCTCTACAACAGATAGTGGTTTCGGATAACCTGAGGCCTGGGCTGATGTTGAAGCTGTTGGACTGCTGTGTTCAGTACAAGATGAACATTGATCACATGATGGTTTTTGATCTGACGCTGCCTGATATTGTGGGGGGTTTCCCCTTGCAACCTGATCTGAACCATCAACAGCGCCTGGCTCAGGAGCTCCCTGACTGCTTGAAGCCGCTGTCAGTGGTTCAGGGCGTACACAAGGTACTTCCTGATTTTTCATTTCAAAATCTCCTTTTATGTTCATCACCCCTGACAGTGTTGGATATAGTCCTGCAGACTCATACTGCTTGACCTTCTCCACCACCGGCTGTTCCCCCCTCAGTATGGCTACACCTTCCTTCAAATTCCTTCTGTAACGACGACCTTCAGTTTCAAAGAAGTGCAAAATTTCTAATTCAAGCTCCCTCTTTTTCTGTCTCTTTTTGCTTTTGTTTTTTGATTTGTGATCGTTGATTCTTTGTTCCATAACTTCACAGACAGCTACATCAAAAGTGCCATCCTTCGGCCAGGGTGGGAACATATTTTTGGTTCTTTTTTCCCATTTTTGAGATAATTTTTGAATGTCTTTGTAACGTCCTGGATGCCTAGCGCTAACGATTATTGTTGGTGTTACATCCATCGTCTCACCTAGTTAGTTCCCTAGAACCGGGAATAATAATTATTATTATCCCTTCCCCCCCCTTTTTTTTTTTTTTTTTTTTTTCCAAACAAATTTTGAAGACCAATTTCTAAATTACCTGATTATTCAACTCTACTGCTTATTTAATGCTCGGCTAAATTTAGCTTAGATGCAGCTAATTATTGGATTGGATATTATCAATGCTACTGTTAAGCTAATATAGCTCGTTGCTATTTTGATTCCTAATTAGGAGTTAGGTTCTTATTAGCTTATTGTTAATGCTATTGTTTGCTATCCAATGCCAACTGCTGTTGGTTTCCCAGCTGTTGTTAATGAATGCTAGCTTATTGCCAATTAAGATTTAAACCAATATTTGCCTTATTGCTATTGTTGATCAATGCTAATTGTGTTTCTGATCAATGCTAATTATGGCTAACGAAATGCTAACAAATGCTAACAAATGCTAACAGATGCTAACAATGCTAACTATTGCTAATCAATGCTACTTATTGCTAATCAATACTAGCTTCCTTGTTGACCAATGCTAATCGAATGCTAATTATGCTATTTAAGGCTAATTATTGCTAATCAATGCTATCGATTGCTAACCAATGCTAATCAATGCTAATTTATTGCTAAACAATGCTAGTTATTGCTAATCAATGCTATTGATTGCTAACCAATGCTAATCAATGCTAATTTATTGCTAAACAATGCTAGTTATTGCTAATCAATGCTATTGATTGCTAACCAATGCTAATCAATGCTAATTTATTGCTAAACAATGCTAGTTATTGCTAATCAATGCTATTGATTGCTAACCAATGCTAATCAATGCTAATTTATTGCTAAACAATGCTAGTTATTGCTAATCAATGCTATTGATTGCTAACCAATGCTAATCAATGCTAATTTATTGCTAAACAATGCTAGTTATTGCTAATCAATGCTATTGATTGCTAACCAATGCTAATTTATTGCTAATCGAAAGCTCAGTTAATGCTTACTCTGTTTAAAGTGACTCAGGCTTGGCGTTGCCCCAACCTTTGCTCACACCCGGATGTTTCTGATCCAATCCACACACAATGTCCTCCACCAATCCAGATGATACAATGCACGTCACGGCTACGTCAATTTCGACCAATGAAATCTGAACACACCTCTAAGCCCGCCTCCAGCGAACCACGTGAATTGTAACCAATCAAATATGAACACACCACTTAGTCTACCTCCCAGGCTATTATTAACTCCTCCCAATCATAACAATTGAACCAGACATAACAATTGAACCACACCCAAACTCAAAATGGCGTTTGTCACACTTTGTAACAAGTTAAGAAAAAGGAGGAAATACAAACTTTCAGCTGGACAGAGAAGAAATACAATTTAACACAGAAATAACAGTTGCACTATTCTTCACCTCGAAATGGCATTTGTTAAGAAAGAGAAAGAAATACAATTTAACACGCTGTGGACAGGGAAACTACAAATCAAAAGATACAGAAACAATGCATAAGCGAAAAACTTTCTTTATCAGGAATGTCACATTCAACTTGACTAGAGACAGCAACCTCTTCTCTAGGATTGCGAAACCCTCATTACTCGACTGATAGCAACTCCGCAATTAGCACATTACCTAAAGAAAACTAATAATTATTACAGTTCAACCATAAATTGCCCCTGGAAGACACAAGGAAAGAAAATGTGATCACACACGAACATTTGCAGCAGCAGAAAACTCTCAAGGACAGTGCATGCGCCCACACACCAGCCGCGGGAGCGCGCAGCACCCTCTGTCCCCCTGACAGCCAAAACACCTTCACTTGCCTGTTGAGAATAGAACTTTCGAAACTTAACACCAATCACAGCAGTATTCAATAATAACAAGATGCACTCAACGAAAATATAGAGTCTTAAAGAAAGAAGCCCACAGCGTTTAAAAATAACAGCACATTTCTGCAACAACACCTTATTTCCCCAAGTTATTAATGCGGCAACTATCACAATTAAGCAGATTATACCAATGAAGCAAATTATGACCATAAAGCCAGTTATAATAATGAAGCAAATCTGAGTGTAAATTAAAATACTACGAATACCCAAAAGTCAAGGGATGAGATGAGTTAGGTTAGAACCTTGATTTATCACACAAAATAATTTTCCTTTTTCTTTCTTTTTTTTTTAGATTCACATAAAACATCAGATTTCACACCCATTTGACAGACACAGACAGAGACCGGTCCCACACACTCATACCAAGTCAGTCGATCACCAAATCGGTCGATCAAAGTTTTGTGTCAGTCACCGTTCAAATCTTCACATTTTTAAATTATCAATTTCTTTCATTTAGACTTTTAATTTTTCAGGAGATGTTGGTGTCGGCAATATATGGAATACAAAATGTGTTTTCCCTACAAGCCTTGTGATATGGTTTCTTGACCAATGCAGCAAATGCTGACGTGTATTTATCAGCTTCGCTGTGACCTCTTAATAAAAATCTCCTGTGGCCAATTTCATAAACGAATTTGACTTTTCTTCTCCAAATGTCTTTATACTGAGGTCTCGGATAACTCCAAAGAGTTCTAAGCAGATATATAAAATGATATAAACATATATACTTAAAATGTGCCCGTATAGAACTGGAATTGACTTTTTCAGAGTTTTCTTGAACTGCTGTTTTGATTCCACCTCCAAACTTTTATGTTCGCAAGTCAATCAATTACCAGCATTCGTCTACTCCTTGACTAGTGAAAATAATTTTTCACATATATTAATGACTAATGCAAACCATAGTCCCACGGTAGCCCGAACCCCCAATGCATTAAAGGTCGGCCGTCGGCTCTATGACATCACTTATGGACGAGTGATAAACACTCTGCCCGCTCTAAAAGCGTATTATACTATTCCAGTTTAAACTCATCGATTTATTTCCCTGCCCGAGCATGAGCGACTAGTCCTTCTTAATTATCACAACAATACATCAACACAATAGCCCGACCAACTGCTCACAGCTGTCTGCTTTACAACTCACATAAGCTGCTGTTCACCCAATTTTATCCCAATTCACACATATGGCACCTCTTGGCCCAAAATTTCCCAACAATTTCAACAGCCCCCCTGCGCAGAGGTAACAATGAGATGCTTACCGAATATACTCGCCCTTCTCCCGTGTTCTTTTAAATTTGTGGAGCTGTCGGAGGCCCGTCACCTGTACACCACCAACAGACACCGCCGCTTTCAGAAAAAAAAGGAAAAAAATATGTCGTACCTGCAGGTTTAACGACTGATCTCGGCTGTCGGCGCACAGAGGACGCGTCCCGTCCGGCTCCAGCTGCCAAAATCTCACGCACTCGGGGTCACCATTATGTTGTGGAGAAAATAGAGACGAGTACGCGGTCGGTCAGCAGTCCATTGGGGAATTTATTGAACAAACCGTCACAACAAGTGTGCATACAGAATGTACAAAATGTCCACCGTCTTCATACTGTGAACCAACTTTGTACTGGTTTAATCATAACATGCATGCGTCATCCGGACTCAATCTCTTTCTGCGACGCCAAGCGTCTGCCCTAAATGTAAACAGCCCATACTACCTTTTACCCATATTTATATGAGCCGAGCACAAGATGTAACTAGGCCAGATGTCATGAGGATGTCATGACATCCTTCTCCCACACAGGGAGGCTGAGGAGTGTGATTCCCCCTATAGTTGGAACACACCCTCCGGTCCCCCTTTTTAAAGAGGGGGAACACCACCCCGGTCTGCCAGTCCAGAGGCACTGCCCCCGATGTCCACGCGATGCTGCAGAGGCATGTCAACCAAGACAGCCCCACAACATCCAGAGCCTTGAGGAACTCAGGACGGACCTCATCCACCCCCGGGGCCTTGCCACCGAGGAGTTTTTTGACCACCTCGGCAACCTCAGCCCCAGAAATGGGAGGCCCCACGTCCGAGCTCCCCAACTCTGCTTCCTCATCGGAAGGCGTGTCGGTAGGATTGAGGAGGCCCTCGAAGTATTCCCCCCACCCACTCATGACGTCCCTAGTTGAAGTCAGCAGAGCCCCGCCCTCACCATACACGGTGTTGACGGTGCACCGCTTTCCCCCCCTAAGCCGCCGGATGGTGGACCAGAATCTCCTCGAGGCCGTCCGGAAGTCGTTCTCCATGGCCTCCCCAAACTCCTCCCAAGCCCGAGTTTTTGCCTCAGCAACCGCCGAGGCTGCGTTCCGCTTGGCCTGTCGGTACCCATCAGCTGCTTCCAGAGTCCCACTGGCCAAAAATGCCCGATAGGACTCCTTCTTCAGCTTGACGGCTTCCCTCACCACTGGGGTCCACCAGCGGGTTAGGGGATTGCCGCCACGACAGGCACCGACCACCTTACGGCCACAGCTCCGGTCGGCCGCCTCAACAATGGAGGCATGGAACATGGCCCATTCGGGCTCAATGTCCCCCATCTCCCCCGGGACATGGTTGAAGCTCTGCCGGAGGTGGGAGTTGAAACTCCTCCTTACAGGGGATTCCGCCAGCCGTTCCCAACAGACCCTCACAATACGTTTGGGCCTGCCAGGTCTGACCAGCTTCCTCCCCCACTAGCGGAGCCAACTCACCACCAGGTGGTGATCAGTTGACAGCTCCGCCCCTCTCTTCACCCGAGTGTCCAGGACATACGGCCGCAAGTCCGACGATACGACCACAAAGTCGATCATCGAGCTGCGGCCTAGGGTGTCCTGGTGCCAAGTGCACATATGGACACCCTTATGCCTGAACATGGTGTTCGTTATGGACAGTCCGTGACGAGCACAGAAGTCCAACAACAAAACACCACTCTGATTCAGATCGGGGGGACCGTTCCTCCCAATCACGCCCCTCCAGGTCTCACTGTCATTGCCCACGTGAGCATTGAAGTCCCCCAGCAGGACGAGGGAGTCTCCCGGAGCAGCACTCTCTAGTGCCTCCTCCAGAGACTCCAAAAAGGGTGGGTACTCTGAACTGCTGTTCCGTGCATAAGCACAAACAACAGTCAGGACCCGTCCCCTACCCTCTCGTCTACTGGGGTGAACCCCAATGTACAGGCGCACAGCCGGGGGGCAATAAGTATGCACACACCTGCTCTAAGCCTCTCACCGCGGGCAACTCCAGAGTGGAAGAGAGTCCAACCCGTCTCGAGGAGGCTGGTTCCGGAGCCCAAGCCATGCGTCGAGGTGAGTCCGACTATATCTAGCCGGAACCGCTCAGCCTCGCGCACCAGCTCAGGCTCCTTCCCCAGCAGAGAGGTGACGTTCCACGTCCCAAGAGCCAGCTTCAGTAGCCGAGGATCAGACCGCCAAGGTCCCCGCCTTAGGCTGCCGCCCAGCTCACACTGCACCCGACCCCCATGACCCCTCCCACGGGTGGTGAGCCTGTCGGAAGGGGGACCCGTGTCGTTTCTTCGGGCTGTGCCCGACTAAGCCCCATGGGCACAGACCCAGCCACCAGGCGCTCGCCGGCGGGCCCCACCCCTGGGCCTGGCTCCAGGGGGAGGCCCCGGTGACCCGCGTCCGGGCGAAGGAACATGGTGTCCAATCTTCTTTATTATCATAGGGGTTTTTATGAGCTGTTCTTTGTCTGGTCCCTCATCTAGGATCTGATTGCCATGGGTGACCCTACCAGGGGCTTAAAGCCCCAGACAACATAGCTCCCAGACTCATTGGGGCACGCAAACCCCACCACCACGGTAAGGTGACAGCTCATGGGGAGCTGTCACCTTTGATTTGAATAAATTCTACACAAGCATTGAATTTTCAAAAGGAAAGAGGCCAAAGTAAATTATAGGTCAAAGTGTTCAACTGAATTTGAACTTTTGTTAGTGAAGTGACTTACTGTTATGGAAGTATTGTTTTCCGTTTGTGAAATTCTCTGAGGTGTTTTAGAGAGAAATCCCAACACCTAACCCAGTCCCCTGAGAGCTCATTTAGATACATCAAATATTCAAACTCTGCTTCTTAACTTTTTTCGTAAACATTGACATAATGTCAATGACATAACACAGGAAATAACACAAATTGCTTTCTATACTCCCATGTTTATATGTTTATGTTTGTATTACAGTGTATATGTACATCTTAGTTGTAGTTTAAAAAGTTTAATTATATTTAACTTTATATTTCTTTAAACAGTGAAGCTGACAGTTGACTGCACATTTCCTACAGAGAAACATTGCAAATGTGATATAATCAGACACGTCAGTTCAACCAAATCACAAAAATACACATTTTCCTCTACCCTCCATTATCTACTAAATCAGGCAGATTTGTTTGAAAGCACAACTTATTAGACATACAGTACACACCTAAGTGAAAATATCTGATTTATTTTTAACGTTTTGAGTTGATAGTACAGTATTACAAGTTAACTGTAAAGGATTAAATTACAAACATGAGAAGCCAGATCCTAGGTCAGCTAGTTTAACATAAAAAATCCTGCTGCAAACATGTTTCTGATTAATGTTGCAGGTATGAGATTAAAGTCTTTAAAAAGTTTCACAACAATAGTTCAAAAGGAGGAAGTATAACTTATAATTAACTTTATTTTTTACAGATTCATTTTAGTTTGTTTTAGTACATTTTAATGATCAGACCAGACCGTAATTGAAATTTGGGTTTTTCACATTTTATTGTAAAACTTTTCTTTTTGAGTTGAATAAATGTAAGATTTGTTAATTAACAAATTCACATCAATTAAGTGGCCAATGCTCTACGTTTAGCTTTCGTTGGGATCACAGATAAGCTTCTGCACCGACAGCTGAGATTGAGCATGAGGACGGGTCTGATAGTCTGGTCTCTGAGACCATAGATGAGGGAACTCAGACATTTGGGAACTATAATGAGAGAAATATAAAGAATAGTTTGTATGTTTATAGTTAAGATCCTGTCTCGAGTGGACACAACTATGATCAGTGTGCTGTGTACAGTGGAGGACATACTGAGGCCCAGCTGCAACAGATGCAGCAGCAGTGTTTTAAGGGCCTTCTTGGCTGAAGCTTTGTCTGTGGAAGCCGACCTGGCTGCTACAATGATACCAAAATAGGAGAAAGTGACGGTGACACCTGCTAATGCAAACAGAAAATAAGTGGATGCTTTGTCATAAAGATTAGATTTTGGATCAAGGAACACACTATCTCTGCCACAATAGTCTTTCATTTGCATACGCTTCATTTCTTCCAAGCTAACATTTAACATCAGGCTTAGTTGAATAAGACAACTTAGTGAAGTAAAGGTCCAAAACACACAAATAGCTACACTTGTGTTTCTTATGGTGATGATGGCAGCGTGCCGTAGTGGATAGCACACAGCTACATATCTCTCCAGACACATCAACACCAGTGTGAGAAAAGAGACACCATGTGGGAGACTGTAGAGTACTGTTAGAGCAGCACACACTGGATACAGCATTTTTACTCCCATGGCTGACAGTAAAAACAATGACTGATTGTGTGCCAACTGCACAGTGTCTGCAATAAGAAGGTTAGACAGAAGAATATAACGAGAGGTCTCCCGAAACACTGGTTTACTCCTCAAAGTGAACAACATGGTCCCATTAACAAAGAGAAACACACAGCATGGTAATGTTGTTACGGTGGAAAGTAACACAATGAATAGTAGCCCCTGACGCTGGAACTGAGTAGTGGTGTTTGTCTGAGTTTGATTAATGAAAGACATACTAAAGAAACATTAAGTTCATCTGAAATTCAAACACAAGAACAACATAGTAAAAAAAAACATGTTTTAGCAACAGCAGCATTCAGTCTTTAAAGCAGAGATGGTGACAGAGTTCATATTGTTCAGTTAACCCACCAACATACCTCTTTTGCACACTCTAGTGGGCAGAGCTGATCTGCTTGATTTACTCTCCCTTCACATTATTTATGAGATCTATCCACACACACACACGTGTGATGACATCACTTGTCTACAATGCTGAAAGGGTTGGTATGAGAAGGCCAAGGAAGTAGTGTCTGTAAAAAGAATAAAAAGAAATTAATCAAAAGAAACCAATAAGAGTTTTTAAAGTAGAGTCAAATGTTTCTTTTTAGACGTGAAATGTTTTGTCTGAAATAAATTACTATCATCATCATCATCATTACTTAAACTATGAAAATGTTTAATGAGTTTAATAAAGTTTAATTAACAAACAACTTCAATGGAGAAATTTTAAGTGTTTAGGGTTTACACTGAAAAGTTCACTTAAAGGTTTAAACCCACGGATGTTAGTCATGAATTTGGATAAAGTTTGTTATCAAGTTTGTTTTTAAAATGTTTCCTTGTTGAGATGCTGTCATTAGCTATCAGCTAGCAAAGTAATTACATTTGAACTTAGTGAATTTAAAACTCTAATTGTGAAATGCATAGGCTCAAGTTAGTCAGTCAAGCTACAAAATGTTGCACAGTTAGCAGCTAATGTGGAAAAGCTTACATTAGAAAGAAAATGCCAAATTCTTTCTCAGGTCTGCAGGCCAACAGAGTGGGCCATTTGTAAAACTGATACTGAAGATGTAGTTTCCAAATTCACTCACTTTGAAGAGAGTGCTTGAAAAAGGAGATCTTTATCATGTTGAAACTATCTCTCCACCATATATATTTGATATGTACGATACCCACAGCACAGCTGATGTGGATACTCTTTAAGACACAACACCTGTGGTGATAACGCACTGATTAGTTTGAGTACGCTGTAACGACAGCAATGTAGTCCACTTATTTAGTAAGAAGGAGAGCTGATCTAAAAGCCCTTCTCTGGGTAGCAGTTCTCTCCCTTGCACAGGCTGTTGGAAGCATATTGGCTTTGCTGATTACTTGTATAGTTATTGTTCCCACGTAAAATCTGACCCAGTCAGAGTAAGCAGCAGGCATGCTTCCAAACAGTCACTTTACCACCTTGGTATGTGCAGCTTGTGTATTGGCGGCTGCCACTTAATATCTTTTGCTGTCTTTGTCCTGGCGTTCAGCTCTGGCTTAGACATTGCCACCATGCTGGAACTCCACTTTTATTAGTATGTTTACAAGCGCGCTTACAAGAAGGACACCTGCTTAAAATGGCAAGCCATGTTCACATGGCATTCTGGCAATCTCTTGTAAGCCTGGACCCCTAAGTCCATGCTCAGGTATCACAGATGCTACCTTTGTCTCTTTGTGGCCCTGTGATGGAGTGACGACCTGTCCATCCATCCATTTTCTGTCGCTTATCTTGGTCCGGGTCATGGGGGTAACAGTCTAAGCAGAGATTCCCAGACCTCCCTCACCATATTCATCTCCTCAACCTCTTCTAGGGCAACACTCGGTTGTTCTCAAGCCAAACAAGAGATATCGTGTCTCCAGTGGGTCCTTGGTGAGCCCAAGGCCTCCTCCTGGTGGGACATGTCCAAAACACTTTCCCACGGTGGCATATTGAAGGCATTCTAACCAGATCCTCAAACTATGCCAACTGGCTCTTTTCAAAACAGAGGGCAGCAACTTTACTTACTGACCTCCTCATCCTATCCCTAAGGGTAAGCTCAGCCACCCGTCAAAGAAAGCTCTTTTCCACTGCCTGTTCTTGCTATCCCATCCCCATCCTGGCTGCTTTCTGTTCAGCTGCAAGTTGCCCCAGTGCTTGCTAGAGGTCTCCATTCGAACAAGACCACGTAAACAACAGAGTTCAAAAACCAATTCTAAGCTAAGCCTTGGCTGCACCTAGAAATTATGTTAGCTACCAATCCTCAGGAAACTGTCCCAGACTTCAGTGCAATGTTGCACAGGTACAACTACCAAGGCAGCCCAACTTTATCCAGGGCCTTTAAGGAACTTGGGGCAGATCTCGTCCCCCCCCCAAGGTTTGCTGCCACAGAGTTATTTAACTACCGCAGTAACTTCAGCCCCGGTAATTGGCCAGTCCTCCACTATCTCTGCTTCCACTGTGGAAGGCATATCAGTCAGGTTGAGAAGATCCTCAAAGTACTCTCTCCACCACCAGACTATATTCACAGTTGCAGTCATCAGCATTCTGTCCCTACTCTGGGACTGGATAGTGTAGTGGTAAGATTGCCACCTTTCCGGTGGGGGACCAGGGTTCAAATCCCCTGCATGAAAGGTACTACCTTCAGTAGGGGTCCTAAGGCAAGACCCCAGTTACCCTACCTGTAAGTTGCTTTGGATAAAAGCATCTGCCAAATGCATAAACATAAACATACTATGAACAGTTTTGGCAAAGCACTGCTTCCCCTGCTTTAGACATCTGACGGTTTGCCAAAAAATCCACGTGGCTCACAAGCACAAATAACAGTCAGACCCTTTTCCCTCACTTTGAGGTACAGGGAGCCTACACTCTCATTCTGAGGAAAAAACTCCAACATTCAAGTGCACAAATGGGGAACTATAAGTAAGCCAACCCTCACCCACTGTCTCTCACTAAGGGAAACTCCAGAGTGGAATAAAGTCCATCTCCTATCCAAGAGATTTGTTCAGGAACCTCTGCAGTGCATTGAGGTGAGTCCAAATATATCTAGCTGGCATCTCCCGCGCAAGCACCTTCCCCACCAGTGTGGTGACGTTCCATGTCCCAGTAACCAGTTTCAGCAGCTGGGGATCACAGCAAAAGTGGTCACCCAATCCATAAGTCTGTGGATCCTTATGGCTCCTCTAGCAGGTGATGGGTCTAAAAGAGAGTGGTCCCATGAAGCTCTTTTGCACTGTATCTGGCTGAACCCTATGGGAGAACATTTGATCACTAGGAACTTACCACGAGCCTCCCCCCTAGATCTGGCTGCAGGGTGAGGACCCGGTCTACCGAACCCAGTGTTTCTCAATTCCGGTCCTCGGGACCCACTGCCCTGCATGTTCTCGATGTTTCCCTCCTCCAGCACACCTGATTCCCAAGTGAGGTAACTGGACTCCATAAATTGAACATCATAAAAGTATTTTAATCCCAATTTGAAGTTTGTAGTTTGCCCCTGACCAGGGTGATGACTCCTCATCGCATCAACATTTATGCATCCAGGATAAGAAGCCAAGGCCTTGTGCTAGATTTACTTTAGAAAGATAAATTCAGCCTGACTTACTGTGAAGTAATTTATCAAATGTATAATGTTAAGTTACGTCACACTGTTGTTACCTTTTGATGACAAGTAGAAGAAAACCAACATAGATGTAGTAGATTTTTGCATCCTAAAAATGATACAGACAATTTTTCTACATGAATAGGTTTATTGAACCATTACATCTGAAGTACCTTCCCTTCTTCCAGCTCTGCCTCATGTTTGTATTTCAAGTCTTATGGCCATGATTGGATCCCTTAAAGATAAGTTATATATTAACTTTGTAGGTTTTTCACATTTGATTTGAATAAATTCTACACAAGCATTGAATTCTCAAAAGAAAAGAGGCCAAACTAAATTATAGGTCAAAGTGTTCAACTGAATTTGAACTTTTGTTAGTGAAGTGACTTACTGTTATGGAAGTATTGTTTTCAGTTTGTGAAATTCTCTGAGGTGTTTTAGAGAGAAATCCCAACACCTAACCCAGTCCCCTGAGAGCTCATTTAGATGCATCAAATATTCAAACTCTGCTTCTTAACTTTTTTCGTAAACATTGACATAATGTTTACTGTTGACATCAGAAATCTTAATAGAGAGAGGACGATGCGCTACTTCGGAAACACAAAATATGACAAAGTTTAATAAGAACAACCAAGTTAAAAGTAAATTACGGAGATTGTAATCAATCTTTTACCATAACTGCCACAACAACCTTTGCAGACTTTGCCTCGAATAAGCAAAAACAGTATTTGAATCAAGTTTTGCTGTTATTTTCTTCAGTCTTCACCCTTTCCATTGAAGTGCTGCTCTTTGCTTCTATTATCCTTCAAACAGTTCTTCTGAAGATGACCCTTAAAATAGTTGCTCCCAAAAGTTAAAGAAACTACGGTAACATTTTTGGTTTGCAGAAACATAAAGGTGGCTCTTTGAGCTACAATATCCAATTCAAGTGCAAAAATATAAGAAGAGGCCTTATGCTAAGCTTTATTTTATTAAAACTACTTCATATAAAGGCTGATTTATTTTGTCACGTATTTTTCTTGACAAATAGTTTTGTCAAGAAACTATTTTTGTTTCTTGAGGCCTTTGGCTGAAACTGAAGAAACTAAATGCATATACACTATTATAAGTTGATTTATATTTCACATTTTAGTTATATGAAGCACGATACAGCATTGACTGCATGGTGGTATGGTGATCAGCACAGTTGTCCCACAGCAAGGTCCTAGGTTAAAATTTTGTCTGGATTCACTATATTTTTTTATATTATAAATAAATAATTTTGCACATTGTTCCCTTGTATGCATGGGTTCTCTCCTGGTGTTCTCATCATCCAAATTCATGTGGGCTATGTTAATCTGTGTCTCTAAATTGGAGCGTGAGTTTGAATGGTGGTTTGTCTCCGTGTGGCCTGTAATGGACCGGCGAACTATCCAGGGTGTACCCTGCCTCTCGCCCAGTGAAAGCTGAGAAAGGCTCCCAACCCCCACAGCCCTGAATTGGATTAAGTGGTTATAGAAAATGGATGGATGAACATTATAACAGACTTAAATAATTAATCCGGCCAGTATCTCAAACTCCTCGTCCAACAAGCTTCAGCAGAATGATATATGTATTCTAGAAATAAGTTAATTATGTTAATAACAGTAATTTCATTGCCATTGATTATCGATGGGATTACTGGAGATGTATTATCGCATATATTATAATAGCAGCACTTTTAACTGTGTTAAGACTGACTAGGGTGACCAGATGAGGTTGGCTGAAATTCGGGACAGGGCGCGCTTGGGCTGACTTACATGTACAGTAATAAAATGCTTTGTCGTCGGTGTTCTAGTGTAGATTGGGTATAATTGCAATAAAAGACGCACACTCCGGTAATATCATGGCAAGTTCCAGTGTATTGGTATAACGTACACAGTCCAAAATTCCGGGGTTCATAAAATTAACATGAAAGTTAAAATTAACTTTAACTTTTAACATGACAAACTGAACGTACAAAACATCAAAACGCATTATAGCCTATTAAATTGTAGGCTATATCGCTATTCAAACATTGATTATTGTTACATCTCAACATGGAATAGGCCTATCATATTATGCCATATCATATCATGCCATTGCTAAATTAATTTGTCAAAAGTTAAACGCTATATTGGGGTTAAAAAGTAATTATTTGGCATAAGTTTAATTTTCGGGACAAGTACAGCCAGATTCGGGATTCGGGACAAAAGCTTAGAATTCGGGACTGTCCCGAATTTTTCGGGACATCTGGTCACCCTAAGACTGACAGATTTACTGTTGGTAATGATGCTTGCAGTGAGGATATGATCGTTAGACCTGATAAAGACCAGTTACAGGTGACTTTTAATGATGCATTTAAATCAAGAGTGAGAGCAAACTACAAACAGTTTATTTCTTAATTTGTCTATTTATCTATTTATTTATTTTCAAGAACACATTTCACAAATTGATCAGTACCTCAGCCCTTCATCAAATCAAATCAAATTTATTTATATAACACATTTCATGTACAAACAATTCAAAGTGCTTTACATAAGATAAAAGCATTGCAGCAGGGAGTGGAAGAAGCATTAAAATACATAAAAGAATATAAAGAGAAACAGATAAAATAATTTAAATTAATTTAAAAACAAGCAACAGTCCAGATAAGTTCAAAGATATCGTGCAGATTTCATGCATAGACACATGAGAACAGAAATGTTTTTAACCTGGATTTAAAAATGTCTCCATTTGGTGAAAGTTTAATCTCCACTGGCAGTTTGTTCCACTTGTTTGCAGCATAACAGCTAAATGCTGCTTCTCCATGTTTAGTCTGGACTCTGGACTGGACCAGCTGACCTGAGTCCTTGGACAGTTGCTTTTCCCAAATTTTGCCCAATTTTGTATTTGACTTATTCTGTCTATGTGTTGCGGCCCTGTGATATATAAATATATGTTGTAGATTATACAAAAGGTTTATTTTACGAGTCCTCCAACCTTATTAGTCATTAGTTGTTTATACCCCTCAAGTCATCTCAAAACCGAGGGGTGATCGGTGGCGTAGTGGGTTGTTCATGCGCCCCATGTACAGAGGCTACAGTCCTCATGCAGCTGGCCCCGATTCGAGTCCCGCATCGGACGGCCCTGTGCTGCATGTCGTTCCCCCTCTCTCTGCCCCCTGCTTCCTGTCTCTCTTCAACTGTCCTATCCATTAAAGGCATTTAAAAAAAAAAATGCATCTCAAAAATGCCGTCCAGTAAAGTATCATCCCTACAAGGGAAATATGATTCAAATGATGGTCTCCACAACATTCAAATTTTAATGCCACAAAGTTCTCTTAAAGGGACAGTTCGCCTCTTCTGACATGAAGCTGTGTAACATCCCATATCAGCAACATCATTTCTGAACATCTTCTTACCCCCTGCTGCGTCCTGTGAGCAGAGTTCCAGCCTCGTTTTGGTGTTGATGAAGGTAGTCCGGCTAGTTGGCTGGGGTTTAAAAAATAAAGCGTTTTGCTTCTCAAAACAATATGCGTTCAACAGAGTAATACATTTGCATCGCAAAATGGTTCTCCAGGAAAAAGTCAAGACCTTTCATTTCATTTCCTTTCCTTTAGTTTCCTTTCCTTTCCTTTTGTTTCCTTTCCTTTCCCTTTGTTTCCTTTCCTTTCCTTTAGTTTCCTTTCCTTTCCTTTAGTTTCCTTTCCTTTCCTTTTGTTTCCTTTCCTTTCCCTTTGTTTCCTTTCCTTTCCTTTAGTTTCCTTTCCCTTCCTTTCCTTTTTTTTCCTTTTGTTTCCTTTCATTCCTTTTGTTTCCTTTCCTTTTGTTTCCTTTCTTTTGTTTCGTTTCCTTTAGTTTCCTTTCCTTTCCTTTGGTTTCGGACTTTTGTTTTGCTGTTGCTGTCTTGACCGCTGGAGGTGAAAAGTTTACTTAGATCTTAAACCAAGTTTGTTAAGAAATGTTGTGGAAGAACATTTTGACCTGAATTGTAGTTTATGTGTATCAGCTTATAGCACATTGAGGTTGTAGTGTATTTTATTTGGAAACTCATCAAATTTGACTTTCTGGAACTTTATTCTCATGTCAAACATTTTATATGAATTTACCGGCAGTCCTTTGATGTTGTAGAAGAAATAGTGAAATACAATAAATGTCAGGTCTTTACTTTTTTTTACTTTAGGCTTTATTCATTCTTTGTTAACATATGATAGTTAAAACAAATCATAAGGAAAAGTTGAAATCCTCAACTTTCTAATGATGAATGTTGTTATAGGTGCCATGGAAATATTGTTATTGTGTGTACCAGAAAGGAAGCCCACATATGACCCAGTCTCCTGAGATGTCATTTAGATGCATTAAATATTCAGAATCTGACTAATTAATGTTACCAGTAAATATTGAGATGTTAAACACTCCTGTGGGTGTTCATTAGAGAACTGCATGAGCTACAGATGACGTGAACCTTTGTGGAGACAAACAAGTAAGAAGTGGAGAAAGTTGTTCAAACAAGTATTGAAATAGGCATCTGAAAATAACTTTTTCTTTCTTTGTGCGTGGTAACTATGGTTACTGGTGTTCTCATGTTAATGAGGATTATTCACAATCACTCAGAACACAATTTCCTAACGTTCTCTGTAAAATCCCATTTTTCCTCTGGGTTAATGTGAAAAATAACAACTTTGTAACGTTTCGTTCTCCCACTCTGTGACCATTGCCACTAGCCATCACATGCTTATCAGTCTGGATCTTCACTACCTTTGGAGATATCTCCCATTTTGACTGTGGGACTTCCAATCCAGTTGAAGTAAAAAAGTTTTTTGGTAACTGAAGGCAGTTTTAACGTAAATGTAGAAAAAAGTTGAAACTATGAAGCTGTTTTTCACAGATGCAGCTAAAGAAATGGGAACAAATGATGTGTCTCTGTGACAGGCTGCTGGGAACAAAGTGCCTAAAGATCCAGTTTAAAACGGCTTCTTTGCTAAGTTGGACACAACACTGGTTCATCCCTTGAGTTAGGAGCCTTTTTCCTGCCTGAATGGTTCACAGCTCAGAGTTAAGTGGCTTAACAAAGAAAAAATACATTCCTCTGAAGATGCTCAGGTACAAGGACTGGACTGAAGATGAGGAAAGAAGCAGAAAATGTCCAAAGAGAAACTCTGAGAGAGCTTCAGGAAGCTGCAGAACTGCTGGTCGGGACTCTGGATCGGGTCTCTAAGCAGCCGCCCCATGTACAGAGGCTACAGTCCTCGCTGCAGCGGGCACCCAGACCTCCGACGGCGAGGGGGGAGTCCCCCCCTTAAGGGATGGATCCTAGACATCCCCAATGGCTGGGGGTGGGAAGGAGGGGCTTGAAAATGTGAGTCTATTGGCCGGGGCCCCATGGGCTCTGAGGTCAAGTCAGGCCCTGTGGCCTCTTGGTCAGGCCCTGTGGCCTCTTGGTCAGGCCCTGTGGCCTCTTGGTCAGGCCCTGTGGCCTCTTGGTCAGGCTCTGTGGCCTCTTGGTCAGGCCCTGTGGCCTCTTGGTCAGGCCCTGTGGCCTCTTGGTCAGGCCCTGTGGCCTCGTGGTCAGGCCCTGTGGCCGCTTGGTCAGGCCCTGGGGCCTCTTGGTCCGGCCCTGTGGCCGCTTGGTCAGACCCTGTGGCCGCTTGGTCAGGCCCTGGGGCCTCTTGGTCAGGCGCTGGGGCCTCTTGGTCAGCCGCTGGGGCCAGCTCTAGGACTGCTGGGGCCAGCTCTAGGTCTGCTGGGGCCAGCTCTAGGACTGCTGAGTCTCCTGACTCTGTGGCTGCTGCTGGGTCTCTGGACACTGTGGACTGAGGTGTTGAAGAGGTGAGGGGGGATGAGTATAGTTCAACCCCCGCCTCGCCGACAGTAACACCAGGAGCTTACCAGCCACCCGCAGTCTCTCGAACGGGGAGTCCCGCTCCAAACTAAGCCACAACTCTTCATATAGGTCCCAAAACTGGTCTGAGTTCGCCGCGTCCATTTTCTGGTCGGATCTTTCTGTCAGGATGGTGAGGGGATGGTGAAGGTAAGACACGGATGCGACTTCAAAAAGAAAGCTTGGTTTATTTAAGCAAAAACAAAGAACAAAAAGCGCGGCTGAGCCGGATTCAAAAACTTAACTGTGGATAAATACCTGGAAAACAAAACAAAGGACTTAACATGGCATGGATAAATAAATACTTAACTTGGCAGGGGACGTGGAACATGGGTAACAAGGCAGGTGAGACATGTAAGGCACGAAACGAAAAGATCCGGCCCACTGACTGGAGGCAGGAAACTAAATAGGGAGTGAGTGATTGGAGAGTGAGTGCAGCTGGTGACAATGACAGACAGGTGAGGGGAATTAACTAATTAACTGAGTGAGGGAAGTGAGGGGAAAAACAATGGCAAAACACATGACATAGACTAAAAACCAAAATGTAATCTAAAACATGATAACTAAAAACATAAGTCCCATGGCGTGACACGGACGGCCCTTTGCTGCATGTTGTTCCCCCTCTCTCTGCCCCCTGCTTCCTGTCTCTCTCCAACTGTCCTATCATTAAAGGCATAAAAAAGCCCAAAAAAAAAAGAAGAAAAAAAAAAGAAAATGTTCATAATGATGTTGCTGATATGGGATGTCATACAGCTTCATGTCAAAAGAGGCGAACTGTCCCTTTAACCCTATTCTCAGGGTGTTACCTGCACGTTGTTACGTAACATGGGTGTGAGGACAGAGCTCATCTCTATGTGTGAGGGTAGAAAAACAGACCTGCCACCGGTCTGCGGAGGGAAAGTCAACTCAAAGCTCCTGTGAGCAGACATCTCACACCTGCTGCTCCTGACCGGGAAACAAACAGCAAGACTTTCTATGTGTTTTACTTAAGGTTTAATGTGGTAATCCTGTTTTAAAATGCTGACATCTCACACCTGCTGCTCTTGACCGGGAAACAAACAGCAGGACTTTCTATGTGTTTTACTTAAGGTTTAATGTGGTAATCCTGTTTTAAAATGCTGACATCTCACACCTGCTGCTCTTGACCGGGAAACAAACAGCGAGACTTTCTACGTGTTTTACTTAAGGTTTAATGTGGTGATTCCTGTTTTAAAATGCAGACATCTCACACCTGCTGCTCCTGACTGGGGAACAAACAGCGAGACTTTCTACGTGTTTTACTTAAGGTTTAATGTGGTGATTCCTGTTTTAAAATGCTGACATCTCACACCTGCTGCTCCTGACTGGGGAACAAACAGCGAGACTTTCTACGTGTTTTACTTAAGGTTTAATGTGGTGATTCCTGTTTTAAAATGCTGACATCTCACACCTGCTGCTCCTGACCGGGAAACAAACAGCGAGACTTTCTACGTGTTTTACTTAAGGTTTAATGTGGTACTTCCTGTTTTAAAATGCTGAATGTGAGCAGTGTGCAGCAGTTTCAGGGGGCTCTGGAACGAGCCTTGTTCTCCACCCTGACCACGCTGCCATGCTGTGTGTTTCTCTTCATTAATGGAACGATGCTGTTCACCCTGCGGAGTAAAGCGGTGTTCTGTGAGACTTCTCGGTACGTCCTTCTGTTTAACCTGCTGCTGGCGGACACTGTGCAGATGTTTCTGAGCCAGCTGCTCTACATCATGGCTGCTGTCAGAGTAACTCTGACGTATCCTCTGTGCGGGGCTCTCACTTCGCTGGCCAACCTCACCACTGTGATCTCTCCCGTCACGTTGGTGCTGATGTCTTTAGAGAGATACGTGGCGGTGTGCTACCCACTGAGACACGCAGCCATCATCACCATGAGGAACACGACGCTGGCTGTCGTTTTGGCGTGGGCCTTCAGCTCACTAAATACTCTGATTCAAGTTTTTTTGCTGTTAGAATTCCCCTTTGAAGACTTGCCAGATTTGCAAATGAAGAACTTTTGCTCTGTCATGGCCATGTTGCTCGGTTCTGCGTCTGATCAATATGACGAAAGCTTCACTTGTTTTTTGTTTGTCTCCTCTGGTCTGGTGGTGGTTTCCACCTACATCGGTGTCATAGTGGCAGCCAGAGCGGCGTCCACGGACAAAGCTGCGGCCCATAAGGCTCGTAACACCCTGCTGCTGCACCTGTTCCAGCTGGGCCTCAGCCTGTCCTCGACCATTTACAACCCGCTTCTCATCGCTCTCTCAAGAGTTCTAACAAGAATAGTGTTAATGCGCATCCAGAACGTTTTATATGTGTGTGTTTTCATCTTTCCCAGATGTCTGAGCTCTCTCATTTATGGCATCAGAGATCGGAGCATCAGGCCCGTCCTGGTGCACAACCTGTGCTGCCGCCTGAAACTCTCAGTTAAACCGGTTAGTATCGCTCCGACTGTGGGATGAACTGGAAACAGCATGTTTTACAGCAAAGAAACTAAAGTCCAGGATGTTTCTATGAGACCATGTAGTCTGACGTTCTCTTTTTCCTCGTCACAGCTACACACTGGAAAAAATCAAAGTCTTACCAAGTATATTTGTCTCATTTCTAGTCCAAATATCTCATTACACTTAATATAAGACACAACTGCCTTAACAAGTACCATTTCAGCCAGATATAGGGACTTGTTTGAAGACAATACATCTTGAATATTTTGTTAAATGAAAAAGTCTTGAAAACAAATTGTTTTGAGTCACATGTCATATGAAACAAGCTTTTTTTTTTTACATTTGAAGAGGTTTTTAAGCTAATTTCAAGATCACTTTTGTCTCAAAAGTCCTAAATATCACATCTTATTTCAAGAAATCTTGACAAGCAGATTTTCACTAGTTCCATTGGCAGATTTTTTTTGCTTACTTCAAGCAAAAACGTCTTTTATTTGTTGTTGTTTTACTTGAGGAGACCATGTAGTCTGACTTTCTCTTTTTCCTCGTCACAGCTACACACTGGAAAAAATCAAAGTCTTACCAAGTATATTTGTCTCATTTCTAGTCAAAATATCTCCATCCATCCATCCATTATCTTCCGCTGGTCCGGGGATCGGGTCGCGGGGCCAGCAGCTTGAGCAAAATATCTCATTACACTTAATATAAAGAAAAAACTGCCTAACAAGTACTATTTCAGCCAGATATAGGGACTTGTTTAAGACAAAACATCTTGAATATCTTGTTAACCCTTTGTGCGGTCTTAACATTGTGTTTACTCCCCTTTGTCCTACGGGTCAAAAATGCCCCGCCCTACCAAAGCCCCAAAATAAAGCAACTTAATTGAATTTTAAATCCAAAATCTATTTTGTATGATGAAACCACCTGTTATTTATCTATTCAACTCAATTCAATACATCTTTTATCATGTATTTTTTGTTACACAATACAAAAAGACAATCACCAGTTTTCAGGATTACACTTTTTTTTTTTTACTGTCAGTTGGACCAACAGTTTTCTTGTTTTCTCAGTTTTCTTTTACATAATAAAGGTTTATTATTGCTATTAAATAAATGTGAAGTAATTACTTCTGAATTAATTATATTGAAAGGGAAAAAAAACAGTGAACTTTTTTCTGATGTTTAAATGTTTTTATAATTCACGGGTCAAAAATGACCCATAAGACAATCTTTGTACCCTAGTGGTGTACAGCCCACATGGAAACATAAACAAAAATAAAGTGTGACTTTTTCTAATGAAAAGTTTTCACTGCTGCTCTTATGTAAATGTAAATGTACTCAAGGAAGATAAACTTCAGATTGGTGAGCTGATGGCATGCAGCTGTGCCGGGAAACTCTGCGGGAGGGGATGTGAACCACGCACACACAGACAGACAAACTCACACTGTGGTTGGGAAAAACAACAGGCCCAGAGACAGTGGCTCATGACAGGTTGGGCTGAATATCTTTATTTCTTGGCACTGATTTGGAATAGGCAAACCTGGGTAATTGTGGCAACATTCATTACTTTTTCTTTAATTACTTTTGGAATGTTTTCCCTCTTTTGTGCTCATTCAGGCCCTGAAATTTATAGGTGTATACAGTGCAACAAGTAAAATTGCACTACATGTTTTACTCATATTAAACACATACTGATTAGACTGATAAACAATCATTCTGAGTAGTAGGAAACTTTTTATTCATAGTGTTTAACCATCAAAGAGGGGGAAAAAGGACAAATTCCCTCAACACCCAACTACCTTTCAACTTCTTTTACCTGATTTTTACCTGTGCCACTTGCAAAGTGGCAACCTTTCATTTTCATGTGTTCATAGGTCATAGGGCTGTCAATCAAAGTCCCAACACATGCTTGACAAACACAATGATGACTTGTCATATCAAATTTTGTACGATAACTTTTTCAAATCAAATATAAATCTATGGAAATTTAAAATGCTTCAAATGTAAATGTATTTTATTTATACGGCCCTTCACAGACAATTAACTGTAGTAATTAACTTATAGACAATAAACCCTCTCAGGTTTCTGACCTTAGGGTGACCTTTAACCTTTAGCATGCTGACTGAGGCCTGCAGAGTCTGAGATGTAGCTCTTGGGTTTCTGACCTTGGGATGACCTTTAACCTTTAACGTGCTAACTGAGGCCCGCAGGGTCTGAGATGTAGCTCTTGGGTTTCTGACCTCGGGGTGACCTTTAACCTTTAACATGCTGATTGAGGCCTGCAGAGTCTGAGATGTAGCTCTTGGGTTTCTGACCTCGGGGTGACCTTTAACCTTTAACATGCTAACTGAGGCCTGCAGAGTCTGAGATGTAGCTCTTGGGTTTCTGACCTCGGGGTGACCTTTAACCTTTAACATGCTAACTGAGGCCTGCAGAGTCTGAGATGTAGCTCTTGGGTTTCTGACCTCGGGGTGACCTTTAACCTTTAACATGCTAACTGAGGCCTGCAGAGTCTGAGATGTAGCTCTTGGGTTTCTGACCTCGGGGTGATCTTGCTGGGACGTCCACTTCTCCACTTGTGAATAATCTTTCTCGCATGTCCAGGGCAAGTTAGAGTGCAATTAAAATATTGTGATTCAATTTTTTAACCCAAACCTGCAACAATGGAGACGACAACACAAAGAAAAGCTCATCTGTATTTGTTGGAGAATGATTACATCATGTGTATCTCATCCATTTTAGGATGTGATGTGTCATGTGAAAAGGTTGTGAGGACAGAGCTTATCATTAGTTTTCAGAGGCAATAAAAACCCAGCAGAGCCTCAGTACCTCGGCTCTAAGTGTATCTCTGCACAGATTAAGAGTCCTTTTTATCATTTAGAGATTTTATTTTGAAACATCAGGCATCTTTCAAGTTGTTTTCTAAATTGTTATCTAACTGTTAACTAAATTTGCGTGTTTCCATGACATAAAAAGGTTTATTTTTGAATATTTTAAATATTTTCTGCAATGTTTAATGAATCTCAGTCACACTTTAACAGCACCGATGACTTGGTTTATCAGGGCTTGGTGAGGATAATCACAATTTCCACTTTATCTACCGTTCCATCTTTTGTGTTTCTCTTCATTAATGGAACCATGTTGTACATTTTAAGGAGTAAATCGGTTTTTCGGGACACCTGCCGTTATATTCTGCTGTACAACCTCCTGCTTGCAGACACTGTTCAGCTGGCACAGAGTCAGGTCCAGTTCCTGCTGTCTGTTTGTAGAGTAAAACTGGCGTTTTCTCTATGTACCGCGCTCAGCATGCTCGCCAACCTCACCACTGGGATCTCCCCTCTCACACTGGTGGTGATGCCTTTGGAGAGATACGTGGCTGTGTGCTACCCTCTGAGGCACGCTTCCATCATCACCATCAGAAACACAACAGTAGCTATCGTTGCTATTTGGACCGTCAGTTCACTCAACAACCTCACTCGAGTTTTGTTGTTTTTAAAATTTCCATTTGAAAAAATGGCGAGTATGCAGATGACAGACCTTTGTTCTAACATAGCAATCATTCTTGGGTCTCTGACTGATGAATATGACAAAGCCTACACTTGTGTTCTGTTTGTGTCGGCTACTGTTGCTGCCACTTCCTCCTACATCGGTGTGATAATAGCAGCCCGGTCGGCCTCCACAGATAAAGTTTTAGCTCGTAAGGCTTGTAACACGCTGTTGCTGCATCTGGTGCAGCTGGGCCTCAGTCTGTCCTCCACCATCTACATCCCACTGCTCATGGCTCTTTCAAGGATTTTAACCAGGATGGCGTTGTTGTGGGTTCAGAATGTGTTTTATGTTTGTTTTATAATCTTCCCCAGATGTCTGAGTCCTCTCATCTATGGACTACGGGATCAGACCATCAGACCGGCTCTTGTGTACCATCTATGTTGTCGACTGAAAGTCAAAGTCAGCGGCTGAGAATCCGCGTTTCGTTTTAGGCCTTTAACCCTTGTGCGGTCTTAACATTGTGTTTACTCCCCTTTGTCCTACGGGTCAAAAATGTTCTAAAAATCTATTTTGTATGATGAAACCACCTGTTATTTATCTATTCAACACAATTCAATACATTTTTTTATCATGTATTTTTTGTTACACAATACAAAAAGACAATCACCAGTTTTCAGGATTACACTTTTTTTTTTTAAACCACAAACCAACTGTCAGTTGGACCAACATTTTTCTTGTTTTCTCAGTTTTCTTTTACATAATAAAGGTTTATTATTGCTATTATATAAATGTGAAGTAATTACTTCTGGATTAATTATATTGAAAGGAAAAAAAAAACAGTGAACTTTTTTCTGGTGTTTAAATGTTTTTATAATTCACGGGTCAAAAATGACCCATAAGACAATCTTTGTACCCTAGTGGTGTACAGCCCACATGGAAACATAAACAAAAATAAAGTATGACTTTTTCTAATGATGGGGTCCCTTTAGGAAAAGTCATAACATTTCAAGTTGGAAAAAGATAGTTTAAGGTATTTTTTCTACAGCTAAACATGGTAGTGGCTCACTTTAGACCAACAAGACAACAGAAGGGTTAAAAGTTTTATCTTTTTGTAACGTACACATTGTCCAAATTAACTTTGACTTTTGAGATGACAAGTTAGGGGAGTAGAAGGTATGTATAGTCAGTCATTATTTCCAATATAATAAATCACAATTTTCCTGTCATACATGTACAGGTTGTTGTCGCTGCCAATCAACATGAAAATTCACAGAATTTTATTTTTGCTACAAAAAATGTAGGAAAAAGCAGCTCAGCCTCACAACTTGTAATTTCTTTGTTTGTCCAAAAATAGCGTTCAGTAATGGCTGAGATGTCAAGAACTTTTTTTTCCTATTCTTTTTTTATTCCGGTCTTAAACATGTATTATTAAACATCCTTCCAAGTAAAATAATTTTAGGAAAGGTTATAGGCCTTATATTCTGGTGTCTTTTATTGCCAAACATGGTTTTCATGACACTTTAATTCAAATTGTTGGCATGTTTTTTCAAAGGTAACTGGAGGGATGAAGAAACTAGATTTCAAATTGAAGTTTTTGAGACTTTATTGTGAAACCAACCAAATGTTCTGGGGTCTCTCTTGCTCTGAAAACTTTTTTGTTGTTAGATATTTTACACTTTTAACCCATTTTCAGAAAGTCTAAGAATTTTATATAAGAAATATAAAATTGTGTATTAACTTTATTATAAGTTTAGTTTCGTAAACGGAAATCAATTTTAATTTAGATTTTTCCCAAAACAGCAACTTGGTACAATATTTTCCTGAAAACCATGTATACATATGTATATATATGTATATATATATGTATGTATGTATATATATATATATATATATATATATATATATGTGTATATGTGTATATATATATATAAAGTTCTCTGTGAAGTGTCAGACTTCACAGAGAAGCCTGATTTTGTCTCAAATATTTAACTTTATTATTATTTTAAGGTGTAATTATTCCCCCTCTAAGTCACATTTATTATTGGGTCTGTATTCAATGTTTTTTTTGTCAGTCAAAAGAAAAGACACATTTGTACAACAGAAGACATTTGTAAAATAAAAGCTGTTAAGTGCAAACTTTAATCTGAAGGCATTGCATGTAAATTGGAGGAAGGCTGTAACAGTTACAGGTCTTTCATATATTTACTTTACTTTTTTTTTTTTACTGAACCTTTCTTAGGAGCTCATACTAATATAAAGTTAATTATTTTTAATAACTTTGTCAAGAACCTTTTGGAGGCAATGATTTCCTAAAGTTTGGACCCTGACGTTACCAAAAAATGGATTTCCTCTAGTGATACTTTTTGTGGCCTTTAATAGAACTGCTTTAATTGTTTTGTGGGTCTTTATTCCTTCCGCTTTGCGGCTCGATTGTACTGAACATTCAGCCATTTCAGAATATTCCACTTCTCTGCCTTCAGAAAGTCCTGGTTGACTCTTTCAGCACATTTTGGGTTATTGTCCTTCTCTGCCCGCGACCCGATCGACGGATTCAGCGGTATAGATAATGGATGGATGGATGGATGTCCTTCTCTTCTGGAAAGCTGGGTCTGACCAATCAGCTTGGCTGAGCAGACGGTGTGGATCCATATGCTTGAGAAATCACTTTTCTACTTCTGTTTTGTCACATCATTAATAAACACCAGTGGTCAATTGGAGGCCATGTGTATCTATATCATCTCACTGCCTGATGACCTTAGTTTCATCTTTTCCAGAGGTTTGGTTCTTTTAAACATGTTTACGACAAAATTTCATCTGAAAAAAAGCACTAGTGATTCAGATTCAGATATATTTGTGTCCCCGTAGGGCAATTAGTGTTGCAGGAAGTAAAAAGGACATAAAACATAAAAGACATATATTTAAAAGTCTAAGAGGGAGGGATAATACAGTGTGCTGAAACAACATCAGTAGCAGCCCCTACAAAGTGCAAAGAGTGCGTATAAATTTTTGCCAACATCACTAACAAGAAACAGGAGTGCTTGTAAAACTATCATTTTGACAAATTGAATTAATTCATTTTAAACAGCTGCTCAAAAGGTATGAAATATATTTTGCTGATATTTCATATGTACAAAAATAAATACTTTTCACCTCACAAAGAAAACATTTTAAAATATAAAACTTAAGAAACAAAATGGAAGGACAGACTTTGTTTAAGGGGGAAAACTTAAGTCGCCTCAGGCACGCTCAGGACGGGAGATTGGACTGAAGACCAGTTTCGGTGAAATCTATTGGTTTCCTTAGCTAGGAAACTGTTTTTGAATTGGCTCTATATGAACGAATTGGATTATTTTATAAATAATTGGGGCCTGCCATAGCATTGCATGCCAAGGCACCAATTACTTAGCCTGGGCGAAAGCCGACTGTTGACTCTGTCAAACAGTCTGGGAAAAACCAAGAGGAATCTGTTTCCATGGAGAGCGGGACGTTACCCAGCAACTTAAATTCATTGGAGTAACGGAGTTCCCTTAACCAATCATAATGTTTAGAAATGACGTTGGTTATGCGCCGAGGTTCATGCTTACTCTCGCGAGGCTCTAGCTCGCGAATCACGCTTCCCACATCCGCTTTCATTATCCCGGTACCATTTGATGAATCAAACTTTTCCCAAAGCCAGTTGGAAGGAGAGCTTCGACATCCTTGCCACTAACAAAATTGATGAGGCATTTCTCTTGCTCTCGTTTTAATTGTGTAATGCTCTCCAGAGTTGAGACAACTTCATGGATAGCTTCTAGCGTTCTTCCGTCGCCATGTTTATTTCCGCTGCGGTTGAACTACAATTATATGGACTACAATGGACTCCGCGCGTGAGTTCTGCGTCACCACTCGCAACTGTTTGCTGATTGGCAAAACACTGAGCGAACCGAGGTAGGGGGATTTGGCCAGACTATGTGCGGAGCCAAAATCTTTGGGTGGAAGTACGTAGGATGGCGTCGCCAGGCTACCAATTACTATTCCGTTGGCAAAAGTCTATGGGATTTAACATTGAAAACGTGTCTCTTTATAGATTTATTTATTTATAGGCTATATTTGTTCTTCCACATTAATGCGGGCCCTATGGGCCCGCACATCCCAACAATATATGTATCAAAACGACAGGCTCGATGAGTTTTCGCGGGCTAATACTTTTATTGAAGATTAGAGTTACCATGGCGACGTAATAAGCAAAAGACAGCCCCCCAAAGCCCCCTGAAACGCAGGAATATTGAAGTCCAAAGGCGTCCCTCGCTCATTCTGCGAGAAGTTTTTCCGTAGCTCTTACGGTTTCCGAATGGGAAGCATCTGTTTGTAGAGGTTTTTTGGCTCTGAGAAGCCTGAGTCTCATATAATTAGTGTAGCCGCAGCTGGGGCAGCTTAACTGTCAGTTAAAAGGGTCAGCTTTAAAGGGACAGTTCGGCGCTTTAAAGGGACAGTTCACCTCTTTAAAGAGACAGTTCGGCGCTTTAAAGGGACAGTTCACCTCTTTAAAGAGACAGTTCGCCGCTTTAAAGGGACAGTTCACCTCTTTAAAGAGACAGTTCGGCGCTTTAAAGGGACAGTTCACCTCTTTAAAGAGACAGTTCGCCGCTTTAAAGGGACAGTTCGACGCTTTAAAGGGACAGTTCGCCTCTTTAAAGGGACAGTTCGGCTCTTTAAAGGGACAGTTCACCTCTTTAAAGAGACAGTTCGCCGCTTTAAAGGGACAGTTCGCCGCTTTAAAGGGACAGTTCGGCTCTTTAAAGGGACAGTTCACCTCTTTAAAGAGACAGTTCGCCGCTTTAAAGGGACAGTTCGCCGCTTTAAAGGGACAGTTCACCGCTTTAAAGGGACAGTTCGCCACTTTAAAGGGACAGTTCGGCTCTTTAAAGGGACAGTTCACCTCTTTAAAGGGATAGTTCGCCACTTTAAAGGGACAGTTCGGCTCTTTAAAGGGACAGTTCGCCTCTTTAAAGGGACAGTTCGCCGCTTTAAAGGGACAGTTCGCCGCTTTAAAGGGACAGGTCGCCTCTTTAAAGGGACAGTTCGGCGCTTTAAAGGGACAGTTCACCTCTTTAAAGAGACAGTTCGCCGCTTTAAAGGGACAGTTCGCCGCTTTAAAGGGACAGTTCGCCTCTTTAAAGGGACAGTTCGGCTCTTTAAAGGGACAGTTCACCTCTTTAAAGAGACAGTTCGCCGCTTTAAAGGGACAGTTCGCCGCTTTAAAGGGACAGTTCGCAACTTTAAAGGGACAGTTCGGCTCTTTAAAGGGACAGTTCACCTCTTTAAAGAGACAGTTCGCCGCTTTAAAGGGACAGTTCGCTGCTTTAAAGGGACAGGTCGCCTCTTTAAAGGGACAGTTCACCGCTTTAAAGGGACAGTTCGCCACTTTAAAGGGACAGTTCGGCTCTTTAAAGGGACAGTTCACCTCTTTAAAGGGATAGTTCGCCACTTTAAAGGGACAGTTAGGCTCTTTAAAGGGACAGTTCACCTCTGAAAAGGGACAGTTCGCCTCTTTAAAGGGACAGTTCACCTCTTTAAAGAGACAGTTCGCCGCTTTAAAGGGACAGTTCGCCGCTTTAAAGGGACAGTTCGCCGCTTTAAAGGGACAGGTCACCTCTTTAAAGGGACAGTTCACCGCTTTAAAGGGACAGTTCGCCACTTTAAAGGGACAGTTCGGCTCTTTAAAGGGACAGTTCGCCTCTTTAAAGGGACAGTTCGCCGCTTTAAAGGTACAGTTCGCCTCTTTAAAGGGACAGTTCGCTGCTTTAAATTTTTTAATTTAAATGGCTTTGATGCCGTTTAGGCTTGAATACTTCTTCTTTAGGCCTTGCGAACCATTCCTGAACAGCCGTGATTGGTTGAGCGATACGCACACTTTGGCAGGCCCCTTCTAAATTTCTTCAAAAATTTTCTAGTTATGATTACAATTAATTGAAGATGCATCCATTTAGAAAGGCCACTCCACCCTTTTCTGCCTGTGAACCATGGCCTCAGACTTCGAGGTGCTAATTTTCATCCCACCTGTAAATTTCCCCAGTGTGGTGGGGGTTTCTGTTGAAGCCAAGAGGGCCACATCATCTGCAAATAGCAGAACAAACTTAGGACCCTCAATCCCTTGGCTACCCCTAGTAATTGTGTGTATAGATAGAGAGCAAAATGTGTTGTAAATATTTCTGCATTAGGCTACAGACAGCAATGCAAACCAAACTCCTATTTCAGGGGCCTGATAACCCATACTACCAAAGTACCACATACAGGATACCACAAGGGACATGGTCGTAAGCTTTACCAAGTCCATAAAAGACCAAAAGACTGGTTGGGCGTACTCCCACACTGCCAATATAATTATGATGGTAAAACGCTGGTCTAGTGTTCCAAGACCTGGATGAAAACTTTATTGTTCCTCCTGAATCTGAGGTTCAGCTATCTGTTGGAGTCATTTTTCTACCACCATGGCATAGACTTTCCCAGGAAGGCTGAGAAGTGTGATTCCCCTGGACCTGGAACCCACTCTCTGCTCCTCCTTTTTAAAGCGTCCCACCCACATGAGTTTTTAGTTCCACATTTGACTGAGTGGGTGCTTGTCAGCTGTCTCTGGAGTCCCACAAACTAGTCAAGCACTGTAGGTCTCCTCCAACCTCAAGTTTCTACCACTAGATTTGGGTGCTGCCATGACTAGCACCAGCCATCTTGTTGCCAGAGTTCGATACAGCTACATCAGCAATGGAGGCCCAGAATGTAGCCTATTCAGACCAAATTTTCCCAGCCAATATAACTTTAAGGTACACTGTTCATGGATGTTAAACAGAAAATCAACCCTTCATCTTCCTTTGGAAAGCTATGTGCAACTTTCAATGACGCTGAAAACAATAAGCATGTTGGCAAATCGATGTTTTGTCACAATGGGAGGGTAAAGGAATGAACAGGTGATGTGCGTGAAACTAATGAGCAAGCTTGGGAAGTGAGGGGAAAAACATGGCAAGACTAAAAGCAAGAACTCAAAACCAAGACATGAACCGAAAACCAAAACATAACCTAAAACATGATAAAACATAAAACTAAAAACATGGGGAAAGTCCCGTGGGCGTGACAGTTTTGACTTTCCACACTCTACCTGAATAAGGGCTCAACAAACTTTGCCTTGAGTGGTTCTGAATACAACTATGACACCATAATGCAACAGAAAAGTGGTTGGAATATGAACGAGATATTTTTCGTTTAGTATGCTTTGAGAGAAAAAATTGTTTTTGGAGTGTGCCGTGTCTTTTTTCTGAAGTCAAGCTTAAACGGGCACAAAAAATCCATCTAACTTGGGAGAGGATATGGAAACCTGAGAAAGCCCAATATTACCCCTAAAGGTGTGATTGATGTCTTATTCCCGCCGTAGTTTTGGATGTTACTATGCATTAAATTAGAAGCTGTTATTTAGTTACTTTGTAAAGTCAGTATTTATAAATGCCACTAAAAGAGTAAATCATTCAAAATGTGACTTCGCTTTTACCCTCCTGTTTTTATTTTTTTTTCAGTAGTTCATAAAATGACAATATGAAATGTAACATACACTGGTATGTAATTTAGTCAAAAGACTAAAGCTGTTGAGTTTTAAAAAGTATAACAGACTGGAGAGGTGTAATGAACCATCAGTGATCTGGTAACCATGTTAACATGATGCATCATGTGATCAGGTTGCCAAGAAAGCTCATAAATTATATGCTGGGTCAAGTAAACCAAGCAGACCAGCTTTGCCCACAAAGAAACAAGTGCTGACCTGACAACTATCTTCACAGGTGACGAGTCTTTATTAGTTTGAGTTTTTCAACTATTTGTTTTTAAGATATGTTGCATCTAAAGTGTTTAAGGGACACAAACTATATCAACTGTGCTTTAGTGTTCTAGTGAGACCAACAGGTTGATCATTTACATTCAAAATTTTCTCTTGATTTCTCTAGTCTATCAACGAAATTGACAGCTAATTTTAAAGAATAGATCTAATTTCCTGTTACTGAACTGTTAACTATGCTTAACCTGAACCTAGACTTGGACAAAGCTGATATGTGAAATGTGATAGCAGGTAAACCAGAGCAGCCTTTCTCAAAGCAAACACAGACTCCAGCCTGCTGATACACTGACATGTAAATGAAGGAGTTTATGCTTTGGATGTAACTAAGTAAGAGACGGTGTTTACAAAGCAGACTAAAGTGGATTTGTAGGGTTTTTGTCGTCCAGTGAGATTAACATATTGATATTTCTGATTCCTTAAATTATTTCTGTGAGATGTCCAACACAACTGTTAGACTGGTGTTCCTGGAGAGAGTGTTGTATACCACTCTGACTACAGTTCCATGCTGTATATTCCTCTTCATTAATGGGACCATGTTGTACACTTTGAGGAGTAAACCAGTGTTTCGTGAAACTTGCCGCTACATTCTTCTTTATAACCTCCTGTTTGCAGACACCGTTCAGCTGACACTGAGTCAGTTGATGTACATATTGTCTATCTGTAGAATATTTCTGACATATCCTGTATGTGGTGTTTTCTATTTTCTTGCCAATTTCGCAAATGAAATCTCCCCTCTGATACTGGTGGTGATGTCTTTGGAGAGATGTGTAGCAGTGTGCTACCCTCTGAGGCACGCTTCCATCATCACCATCAGAAACACAGAAGTGGCTGTTATTGTGGTTTGGGCCATTTGTTTTATAAATGTTGTCATTCGAGTCATTTTGCTGTTAGAATTTCCCTTCGAAAAACTAGAAACTCTGCAGATGAACACGTTTTGTAATGCAGTTGCCATGTTGCTTTCACCACTATATTACGATTATGAGGAAGCTTATACTTGTTTTCTGTTAGTTTCTGCTGGTATGACTATCACCTCCACCTATATTGCTGTAATTATAGCAGCCAGGTCAGCCTCCACAGACAAAGCTTCAGCTCTTAAGGCTCGTAACACACTGCTGATGCATCTGGTGCAGCTGGGCTTCAGTATCTCCTCAACGATACATAACCCATTACTATTTGCTGTCTCAAAACTTGTTCTCTTTAGTGTACTTATACGCATCCAGATTGTTATTTATATGTTTATTATCATTCTTCCCAGGTGTTTGAGTGCACTGATCTATGGCCTCAGAGATCAGACCATCAGACCTGTCCTCATGTACAATCTATGCTGTCGAATGAAGCTTTCTGGTATCTCAGGAAAGCCTAAAGTTTCCCCTTAACCATTTATGACTTTGAGAAACATTTGCATCGGTTTACCTTTCAAGTCTGGGGTGACATACATATATCGCATCAACATTTTCAATACATGCAATTGTCTTTAAGAAAATAAAAGAAAGAAATGAAAAAAATGAAGACAAATGCATTTATGGCTGAACATTTCAACTCTCACGTGGTCTTTGATTCATGCTAGTTTAGTCCCATTAAAGTTGAGAAATTAAATATTTCTTTGGACAGTATTTATTTTTCCTCAGGTTTTAGAGTGCAGGAAAAGTAAAACTCTTAAGCACAGAGCCTTAGGTATAAATTGGTGATGATACAATATATCAACCACATAGGGCCGGGTATCGTGGCCAATTTCCTAAATCGATTTGATTTCAATTCAAAAGGTCCTGAATTGATTAATCACGATTCGATTTGATACAATTCAATTCAATCTGCTCTTAAATAAGGAAAATGGCTCAACTGTGTTACAAAATACAAATGTATTTTATTTTATTTATTATTTTCACCATAAACAACAGGTTTTAAGTGCAAACTTTTGAAAAGACAGTTTAAACTTCAGCTGTAAACACAACTGTCTCAATTCTCAAAAGTGCAACTTTTAAATTATAAAGGAATTGCAAGTGAAAGTGTACTAGAACTACAACATTCCATCACTGCAAATTGTAAGGCATTGCTTCTTAATGTGCAAAAATTATAATAATGGTAACAAAACTAAAATTAAACTTAAACTATCTAAAGTCAAGTCCTGTTATTGTGACTTTTTTGTCACTTGGTAATTGTGAGATTGTGCAGGAAAAGTAGCTCATTGACCTGATCTGGGGTTAGGCAGCTCCTTTTTGCAGTGACAATATCACCCGCAGTTGAAAACACCCTCTTTGACGCAATACTGGTCCCTGGGACACAAAGGTATTGCTTTGCTAGGTGAGCCAACAGTGGATATGCACTCATCTGTCAGATGTTTACGGTACACCATAACGTAGTTTTGGATCGAGCACATAAACGAGCCGCTTGAAGCCTTCGTTTTCCACTATCAAGTATGGGCGTAAATCTTTGGCCCCCTGTTATCTTTATGGCCCGCGGAGAATTGGCTGGTAATGTTAGTGATTCCTTCAGTTTCTTTTGTTTTTTCCCGGACGGCTTGTTGGCTAATGTTAACAGCTAATGTTAGTAGTGTGATACCTTGTCAAGTGGTTTCTGAGTTTTGTAGTATTTTGACAATAACTGACCTCCGTTTGGGAGATCTTGCAAACCACTTTGGTTTTATCCAGCTCTTTGTCCTTTTATTGTTTAAAACCCGAAATGGTTCCAGACTTCAGACTAAATTGGGGTGGCTTGCTGAGCGGAGTTTTACCTGCGTCGGCCATCTTGCAAGCTTGTGCGCTTGAATGGCCAGGGGAACGTAAACGCGCCACTGTTGCATCACGCACGAGACCACTGGGGTTAACTTCATGGGGAAAAATCGATCTCATGCCCTACAAATTGCTTTTGCATAATTTAAAATTAAATCGATCCAAAATCGATTGAATCGATTTTTTTAACCCAGCCCCTTCAACCCAGTCTAACAGAAAAACAACAAGTGAGTTTCGAAGTACAGTTGGTGTAAGTATTAGTTGAGTTTGGAGACAAACTAAGATCTCCTGTGTAACCTCACCACCAAACAACTTCAGTCTCAAAATGTCTGTGATATGATAGTTTTTTTTTTGTTCCTGTTTCATGAAAAGGCCTTAGAATGTATTCCTCTGGGTATTTATTTCCATGTCCACAAGCATAAAATTAATGAACAATTTATGTCTCAGAAGACTAAGTAATAGATTAAGATTTTTAACAATTTAATAAACTTCTATGAGATGGTGGTGAATACATGGCAGTAATTAATCTGTAATCTTGTCCTGCTGCTTCCAATATCAATGCCAATTGTAACAATAAAGTTATATTGAAACAAGAGTTACCCCAAAAACCTGGGTTCATCAGTCTGTAGGGTGGATGTGAGAGACGAGGCTTAGCAGAGGAGGTGGAATCAACTTACGGTACAGTGTAAATTTGAAATTAAAATCAGAATGGGTTTTCAAATGAGGAACACAATGAATCCATCATTGTGTTTCTTGGGAGTTTTACACTTGATGGTTACTACAGACTAGAGATGCGCGGATGACGTATTTTCCCATCCGCAACCGCTGCAAAAAATATATATCCGCCCGGTATCCATTTGCACAAACATTTTTTCACCGATTTTCAAAACCGAACCCGCCCGCCATCCGCCGATAGGTGTAGGCCTAGGTCTATTGAAGGTGCCTTGGCTATTTGTATCGGCTTTTTCAAACAGCATAGTTCATTATATCTTGCCAATAAGTCCACCTACTACTATGTAGTGGATAATAGTGCTGTCAAAATCACTCCCAAGTGCTAAATTGTACACCTCTAAGACACACAGCCGTCACAAGCGATTGAATTCCTTCCAAGGCATTCACACTATCACTAGTTACAGGTTAGCATACCCTACGTCTCCCCACTTGTATGTGAAACATTAATACAGAATATAACTGTCTAGTTCTACATTTTGTATTAACTGATCTATTTCCAAGCATCACACGACCCTTCCATCACCTTGAAAATGTGCATTCCACTGTCGTTTTGACATGTCTGCATTGAAATACTATTTGCAGCTATATTTCACACTCCATCAAGAAAAAAGTAAAACATGATGAGCACGGGTACACCGTTTTGAGTGTACGAATTTTTTAAAAGAATCTAGACAACAAAGTCCGTCTACATAGCACGATAAATCCATCCTGGAAAGTTATGTGGTTTTTTTTTTGTTTTTATTTTAGTGCTTCAGCCTCAACCCGCCCGAATTTAATTAAAATACGATTTTTCGACGTGTCATCCGCCCGATCCGCGGTTAATCCGCGGGCTCCGTGGATTCACCCGCGCATCTCTACTACAGACACCCTAATATCTGCTCCCAAGAAAAAGAAAAAGATTTTTCTAGAATATGGCTCCTTTTTAAAAAAAATTAAAACTGGGCCTATTATTCCATTCATCCATCATCGACCAGTAGTCCGGGGATCGTGTCATGGGGGCAGCATCTTGAGCAGAGAAGCTCAGACATCCCTCAACTCGGCCATTTCTTCCAGCTCTTCCGTTGGGGACCCCGAGGCGTTCCCAGGTCAGCCAATAGACATAGTCTATCCAACGTGTCCAGGAGGCATCCTAACCAGATGCCCGAGCCACCTCATCTGGCTCCTCTCGATGTGGAGGAGCAGCGGCTCTACTCCGAGCCTCTACCGGATGACCGAGCTTCTCACCCTATCTCTTAAGGTTCTAGCATGGTTGGCGCGTCTGCTAGCGCGAGCAGTGTTGATGACGTCACGATTTCGTGCCGGCTATATATAGTGGCGCAAGTCACTAGTAGTTGACTTGCGCCAATTTGTTGCAATTTTCTCTGTCACAGAGGTGGCGGTGCTACGTTAAGCTTACCGCTAACTACTCTTCAACGATGAAAGTCGAGAAGAAAACAATGCCCCTGTCAAGAACAGGAATACTGTCATTAATGATATTGCTGCAGTATTCGGATCATTTGAATTTTTTAATTCAGTTAAAAGAGGTGAAGGTCTGAAGCCCCAGGCATCACCACTTGGAGTCTCTGCCCTCTTCTTTGCCTTCATGTATCTGTCCCGTAACTTCTTCCACACATTCTTACAGAACTCTCCCTCTTTCCCCAAAGTTCTGCCAATCTCTGTGCACCAGTTTTGGGTTTACGTGCTCCCTGTGCTGTTTCACTGCAGTGTCGTACAGCTGCCTGTACAAACGCACCTCCTGACTGAGCCTAGTCTCAAATTGGTCCATCCGGTCTGTCGTTGTTGGCGCCGCCAAGTTACAAAAATCGACTGGTGCACGACAACGGGCTGCGCCGTCTTTTTTGAAACGTCATTTTGACGTCACGGTCCGCCACGGCCGTGAGCGACGCGTCAACTGTAACTCCGGCTTAAGGGAGAGCCCAAACACCCTGCGGAGGAAGCCCATTTTGGCCACTTGTTTCCGTGATCTCGTTCTTTCTGTCACTTCCCACAGCTTGTGACCATAGGTGAGGGTAGGAACGAAGACTGACTGGTAAATCGAGAGCTTTGCCTTCTGGCTCAGCTCCTTCTTCACCATGGCAGGCCGGTGCAGAGCCGCATCACTGCAGACGCCGCACCGATCCGCCTGTCAATATCCTGCTACATTCGTCCCTCATTAGTTAACAAGACCCCAATATACTTGAACTCCTCCACTTGGGCAAGGATCTCATTCCCGACCCGGAGAGGGCATTCCACCCTTTTCCGGCCGAGGACCATGGTCTCAGATTTGGAGGTGCTGATTCTCATCCCAGCCGCTTCACACTCGGCTGCGAACCGCTCCAGTGAGAGCTGAAGGTCACGGCACGATGACGCCAACAGAACCACATCGTCCGCAAAGAGCAGAGACCCGATTCTGGGGTCGCCAAAACAGACCCCCTCAACCTCCTATCAAGGGGGTATGGCCGGGGGCGCTCCATACTCCCGGAGCATCCCCCACAGGACTCCCCGAGGGACATGGTCGAACACCTTCTCCCAGTCCACAAAACAGATGTAGACCGGTTGAGCGAACTCCCATGCACCCTTCAAGACCCTGCTGAGGGTGTAGAGCTGGTCCACTGTTCCACGACCAGGATGAAAGTCCCCCCTGCTCCTCCTGAAACCACGATTCGACTGTCTGACGGAGCCTCCTCCCAGTACCCCCGAATAGACCTTACCAGGGAGGCTGAGGAGTGTGATCCCCCTGTAGTTGGAACACACCCTCCATCCCCCCTTTTTAAAGAGGGGGACCACCACCCCGATCTGCCAGTCCAGAGGCACTGTCCCTGATGTCCACGCAATGTTGCAGAGGCGTGTCAAACAAGACAGCCCTACAATATCCAGAGTCTTGAGGAACTCGGGACAGACCTCATCCACCCCTGGGGCCTTGCCACCGAGGAGCTTTTCGACCACCTCGGCAACCTCAGCCCCAGAAATGAGAGGCCCCACATCAGAGGTCCCCGACTCTGCTTCCTCATCAGAAGGCGTGTCGGTGGGATTGAGGATTGAGTATTGCCCCCACCGACTTACAACGTCGCCAGTTTAGGTCAGCTGAGCCCCATCCCCACCATACATTGTGTTGACACTGCACCACTTCCTCCCCTGAGCCGCCGGATGTTGGATCAGAATCTCTTCGAGGCCGTCCGGAAGTCGTTCTCCATACGCCTCACAGAACTTCTCCCACGCCCGAGTTTTTGCCTCAGCAACGTGGCCCGTCGGTACCAATTCAGCTGCTTCTAGAGTCCCACGGGTCAAAAAGTCCCGATAGGACTCCTTCTTCAGCTTCATGGCTGAAGTTCTGGAACAATGGCCCATTCGGACTCAATGTTCCCCACTTCCCACGGGACATGGTTGAAGCCCTGCCGTAGGTAGGAGTATAAGCTCCTTCTGGCAGGGGATTCCACCAGACGTTCCCAGCAGACCCTCAGAATACGCTTGGGCCTGCCAGGTCTGATCGGCATCCTCCCCCACCAACGGAGCCAACTCACCACCAGGTGGTGATCAGTTGAAGCTCCGCCCCTTGTCCAGGACATACGGCCACAAGTCCGACGATACAACCACAAAGTCGATCGTCAAACTGTGGCCTCGGGTGTCCTGGTGCCAAGTGCACATATGGACACCCTTAGGCCTGGACATGGTGTTCGTTACGGACAGTCCATGACGAGCACAAAAGTTCAACAACAGAACACCACTTTGATTCAGATCGAAGGGGCCGTTTCTCCCAATCATGCCCTGCCAGGTGTCACTGTCATTGCCAATGTGAGCATTGAAGTCCCCCAGCAGAATGAGATACTCGCCCACAGGGGCACTCTCCAGTGCCTCCAAAAAGGGTGAGTACTCTAAACTGCTGTTTGGTGCTTAAGCACAAACAACTGTTTGGACCCTCTTCTTGATGTATTCCTTAATCTTTGTTGTTTTATTCTTAATCGTAGCTCTGAAGCTGCCTAGTCGCTGCCCACCCTCCTTTCTCTCAGTGTACAAACTCATGGTGCTGGACTTGGGTTGAGACCCTCCATGAATTGTAAAGTGTTTCCTTGCCTTGATATCCCCGGCTTCTATCTCTTCATTTGGCCAGATTATTATATTAGTGGGTTAGCTGATGACTGGCAGGACATATGTGTTGATGGCTCAGACTTTGTTCTTCCCATTAAGCTGACTCTTCAGAACACAACCTCACTCTATAGCCGCTTTCGGACAGACAGTTCTAAGAAAGTAGTTATCAGAACTGTCTCCTCGAATTTCGTTCTGATAACTGTCCTTCCCCAGCGGAACTGTTTCAGTCTGCATTCGCACATGAGTCGGGACCTGATAGGGACTGATGCGCCGCGCGCAGCCGTCTGCTTCAGTGACGTGTTAGCCGTTAGCCGTTTAGCGCTACGTTCAAACACAAAACAAAACGGCAAAAGTAAGGAGAGTAGAAAAAACACCACCAAGAAGCTAATATGGAGAGCGGGGAGGCCACTGTGTTTATGGTCTGCATGATGGTGATATTAATCATGGACAATCACATCAGGCGTCTAATATCGAGGCTGGAAAAGCTCACAGAGAGTCAGGAGATACTTTTTTATTTCATGAAGGAAGAAAGGCAGAGCAGAGCGCTGCAGACAAATGAGACCAGTGTAAGTTAACTTATTAAACACCCGCCGGTTCTGTCTGTGTCATATGAGGAGACATTTCAGCCATGATAGCATGACATGGGGCGTAGCTACCGACCACCACACACCTCCTCAGATCGTTCTATAGAACCATGAAAAGACCCGACCTCGGAGAAGGAGCTAAATAGTTATAGGAACTAAGGGAGAAAGCCCCGAGTTCCTGTATGTCCGAACACGGGAGAAAACGGCCCCGCGGATTAAAAGGTTATTAGAACTGCCAAAGGTTCCTACAGTCCGAAAGCGGCTTATGTAACTACTAGGTTGTGGCTGACTTCCTTTTATCCTCCTCATGGTTGCCTTTTGCCTATGGGTCAACATCTGTTATGGTGCTTTCTGGTAGTTCAACAGTAACCATCACCTTGCCTTTTTTTTACATTATTCAGACATACTTATCTAGTCCAATTGACATCCCAGTGTCCTTGCTGTATACCCTAGTGACATGTATCAGTGAGTCGATGTCTCGCTCAGTCCTGACAACTTGATGTTGTCCATGTAGAGGAGGTGGATGATGGTTGCTCCACTTGGGAACTGGTATGCATAGCCACTCTTTCTGATGATGTAGCTGAGGGGGCTCAGGCCTATGCAGAAACGCAACGGGAGACAGAGCATCTCCTCGGTAGATACCGCACTTGATGTTAACTTGTGCAGTTGGCTTGGAATTGACCTACAGGGTTGTCTTCCCCAGTCCCATTGAGTTCTTGATGAAGGCTCTTAGTTTCCTGTTTATGTTGTAGAGTTCCAAGCAATCCAATATGCATGTGTGCGGAATAGAGTTGTAGGCTTTCCTGTAGTTAATCTAGGCGGTGCACAGATTTGTATGTCTGATCTCACAGTCTTGAATGGCAGTCCTGTCGATCAGTAGCTGGTGTTTATCTCCTCTTGTGTTACTCCCAAGTCCCTTGTGGGCCTCCGCTCATGTATTAAGCTGTGTAACTACTCAACCGCTATGATTCTTGACAGGAGCTTCCATGTTGTGTGGAGGCAGATTATTGATCAGTAGTTGGATGGAATCACTCCCTTCTGTGGATCTTTTATGAACAGGATAGTCCGAACTTTGGTGAACCAGTCTGGGTGCGTCCCATCCATTAGCAGCTGGTCCATTTGTGCTGCTCTGCGTTCATGGAGTGCAGTTAGTTTCTTTAGCCAGTAGGTGTGTATCATGTCAGGGCCTGGTGCAGTCCACCTTTTCATACATGAGACTCTTTTTTGCATTTCTGCGACTGTGATGGTTACTGGTTCCTTTTCTGGGAGATTGCTGTGGTCAGCTCTCAGATCCACTAGCCATAAATTGTTGGGGTTATATGATGTTTCTTTCTCCCATATGCTCTTCCACTATTGTTCAGTCTCAGCCCTGGGTGGGTCTATTCTCATCTTATTACCCTGCCACTGAGTGTAAACTTTGGATGGTTCAGTGGAGAAAATCCTATTTATTCTCCTGGCTTCAGTTTCCCCAGTGTACATTCTCAGGCGGGTAGCCAGAGCTGTGAGTCATTGTTTCACAGTCTCTAAAGCCTCAGGTATGGAGAGTTTGTTGTATTTCTTATGGAGTTTCCTCTTCATTATACCTTTCTGAAGCTCTGATAGCTGGATAGCCTCCCTCCATGTTGCCTTGGTCTTTGCCTCCAGCCCTCATCTGCATTAGGCGTGCTGACCCTTACTACTCCTGGTATTGTTTCTTGTTCTGTAGCCAGGCAGCTCTAGGATCACTCCAGCTCCTGTGTACATCAGCTTATTGGTCTGTGATTATCCCTTTAGGTAGCTTGTGGTTGTGAAAAAAAAAAAAAAACGATGGTTGTTGTGGTGTGAGGAGCAGTGATGGCTGGCATTAGGGGAGTGACTCTGGGACGCCAGTGATCACTGTCTACCCTCCTGGGCCCAACTAGACCAAACACTGAAAGGAGGTTCCCACCTGATGATCCCAATGACATGTTGGTCAGCAACTGCTCACTGATCTATATTATAGGGAATTATTAGCTGAGTCTGGTCTATTTTTTCTCTATCACAAGTTTCTTGTGTTTATCTTAAATAGTTTGTATTGTTGCTTTCACATCTTCTAGCAGACGTTCAGGAGGTACTTTGTCTCTTAGCCTTGGCAAAGGGCCACTCGGGCTCCAAGTATTCAGGTTATTTAGGATCTATCCATACTATAAATAAAATTGGCTTGAATATGTACTGTACATGAATGTTAAACACAAAATCAGCCCTTCGTCTTCCTTTGGACATCCATAAAAAGAAAAATTGCAAAGATGTTAAAACATTAAAACCAACCGACTGAAGTTTTCGAACACTTAGATCTACTTCTATGAGGACTTAAAAACTTGACCTTGGGTGGTTCTGAATACCACTGGCATCTTAATGAAGCCTAAAAGTAAAATAATAATTTTCTCTCCTTTAATTGATAGTGTGCTTTGCGGGAAATGATTACCTTTGGAGTCTACCTTTTACTTTTTAGCTATTAAAGCTTTTACATGGACAATAACGCCATCTAACTCATTAGAAGACATGGAGACTAAGAAAATTCCAAAAATGAACCGCTAAAGTGAGAAGAAATTCATACTAGTCTGAGGAAAAAACACTTCTCCACTTTGGAACGACCTGTTGTTTCCATAGTTTTTAAATTCAGTAATTGATCTAACGATTAAAAGAGTAAATTTTTTTCAAACGCGACAACAATTAAACCAATTTGTTTTGAAAATAAAGTAATATAGACTGTGGAGGTGTAATGAACCATCAGTGATCTGGTAACCATGTCAACATGGTGCATCATGTGATCAGGTTGCTAAGAAAACTCATAAATTATATGCTGGGTCAAGTAAACCAAGCAGACCAGCTTTGCCCACAAAGAAACAAGTGCTGACCTGACAACTATCTTCACAGGTGACGAGTCTTTCTTAGTTTGAGTTTTTCAACTATTTGTTTTTAAGATATGTTGCATCTAAAGTGTTTAAGGGACACAAACTATATCAACTGTGCTTTAGTGTTCTGGTGAGACCAACAGGTTGATCATTTACATTCAAAATTTCTCTTGATTTCTCTAGTCTATCAACAAAAATTTCAGCTAATTTTGAAGAATAGATTTAATTTCCTGTTACTGAACTGTTAACTATGCTTAACCTGAACCTAGACTTGGACAAAGCTGATAAGTGAAATGTGATAGCAGGTAAACCAGAGCAGCCTTTCTCAAAGCAAACACAGACTCCAGCCTGCTGATACACTGACATGTAAATGAAGGAGTTTATGCTTTGGATGTAACTAAGTAAGAGACAGTGTTTACAAAGCAGACTAAAGTGGATTTGTAGGGTTTTTGTCGTCCAGTGAGATGAACATATTGATATTTCTGATTCCTTAAATGTTTTCTGTGAGATGTCCAACACAACTGTTAGACTGGTGTTCCTGGAGAGAGTGTTGTATACCACTCTGACTACAGTTCCATGCTGTATATTCCTCTTCATTAATGGGACCATGTTGTACACTTTGAGGAGTAAACCAGTGTTTCGTGAAACTTGCCGCTACATTCTTCTCTATAACCTCCTGTTTGCAGACACCGTTCAGCTGGCAGTGAGTCAGTTGATGTACATATTGTCTATGTGTGGAATATTTCTGACATATCCTGTATGTGGTGTTTTCTTTTTTCTTGCAAATTTCGCAAATGAAATCTCCCCTCTGATACTGGTGGTGATGTCTTTGGAGAGATGTGTAGCAGTGTGCTACCCTCTGAGGCACGCTTCCATCATCACCATCAGAAACACAGCAGTGGCTGTTATTGTGGTTTGGGCCATTTGTTTTATAAATGTTGTCATTCGAGTCATTTTAATGTTAGAATTTCCCTTCGAAGAGCTAGAAACTCTGCAGATGAAAACGTTTTGTAATACAGTTGCCATGTTGCTTTCACCACTATATTACGATTATGAGGAAGCTTATACTTGTTTTCTGTTTATTTGTGCTGGTCTGATAATCACCTCCACCTATATTGTTGTAATTATAGCAGCCAGGTCAGCCTCCACAGACAAAGCTTCAGCTCTTAAGGCTCGTAACACACTGCTGATGCATCTGGTGCAGCTGGGCTTCAGTATCTCCTCAACGATACATAACCCATTACTATTTGCTGTCTCAAAACTTGTTCTCTTTAGTGTACTTATACGCATCCAGAATGTTTTTTATATGTTTTTGATCATTCTTCCCAGGTGTTTGAGTGCACTGATCTATGGCCTCAGAGATCAGACCATCAGACCTGTCCTCATGTACAATCTATGCTGTCGAATGAAGCTTTCTGGTATCTCAGGAAAGCCAAAAGTTTCCCCTTAACCCGTTATGACTTTGAGAAACATTTGCATCGGTTTACCTTTCATGTCTGGGGTGACATACATATATCGCATCAACATTTTCAATACATGCAATTGTCTTTAAGAAAATAAAAGAAAGAAATGAAAAAAATGAAGACAAATGCATTTATGGCTGAACATTTCAACTCTCACGTGGTCTTTGATTCATGCTAGTTTAGTCCCATTAAAGTTGAGAAATTAAATATTTCTTTGGACAGTATTTATTTTTCCTCAGGTTTTAGAGTGCAGGAACAGTAAAATTCTTAAGCACAGAGCCTTAGGTATAAATTGGTGATTATACAATATATCAACCACATAGGGCCGGGTATCGTGGCCAATTTCCTAAATCGATTCGATTTCAATTCAAAAGGTCCTGAATTGATTAGTCACGATTCGATTTGATACAATTCAATTCAATCTGCTCTTAAATAATGAAAATGACTCAACTATGTTACAAAATACAAATGTGTTTTATTTTATTTATTATTTTCACCATAAACAACAGGTTTTAAGTGCAAACTTTTGAAAAGACAGTTTAAACTTCAGCTGTAAACACAACTGTCTCAAGTCTCAAAAATGCAACTTTAAAATTATAAAGGAATTGCAAGTGAAAGTGTACTAGAACTACAACATTCCATCACTGCAAATTGTAAGGCATTGCTTCTTAATGTGCAAAAATTATAATAATGGTAACAAAACTAAAATTAAACTTAAACTATCTAAAGTCAAGTCCTGTTATTGTGACTTTTTTGTCACTTGGTAATTGTGAGATTGTGCAGGAAAAGTAGCTCATTGACCTGATTAGGGTTAGGCAGCTCCTTTTTGCAGTGACAATATCACCCGCAGTTGAAAACACCCTCTTCGACGCAATACTGGTCCCTGGGACACAAAGGTATTGCTTTGCTAGGTGAGCCAACAGTGGATACGCACTATGGCCCGCGGAGAATCGGCTGGTAATGTTAGTGACTCCCTCCGTTTTTTTAGGTTTGCCCGGACGGCTTTTTGGCGGAAGCTAATATCAGCGTAGTGTGATACCTTGTCAAATGGTTTTTGAGGTTTGTAGTATTTTGACAATAACTGACCTCCGTTTGGGAGATCTTGCAAACCACTTTAGTTTTATCCAGCTCTTTGTCCTTTTATTGTTTAAAACCCAAAATGGTTCCAGACTTCAGACTAAATTGGGGTGGCTTGCTGAGCGGAGTTTTACCTGCGTCGGCCATCTTGCAATTTTGTGCGCTTGAATGGCAAGCGGACGTAAACGCGCCACTGTTGCATCACGCACGAGACCACTGGGGTTAACTTCATGGGGAAAAATCGATCTCATGCCCTACAAATTGCTTTTGCATAATTTAAAATTCAATTGATCCAAAATCGATTGAATCAAATTTTTTTAACCCAGCCCCTTCAACCCAGTCTAACAGAAAAACAACAAGTGAGTTTCGAAGTACAGTTGGTGTAAGTATTAGTTGAGTTTGGAGACAAACTAAGATCTCCTGTGTAACTTCACCACCAAACAACTTCAGTCTCAAAATGTCTGGGATATGATAGTTTTTTTTTGTTCCTGTTTCATGAAAAGGCCTGAGAATGTATTCCTCTGGGTATTTATTTCCATGTCCACAAGCATAAAATTAATGAAGAATTTATGTCTCAGAAGACTAAGTAATAGATTAAGATTTTTAACAATTTAATAAACTTCTATGAGATGGTGGTGAATACATGGATGTAATTAATCTGTAATCTTGTCCTGCTGCTTCCAATATCAATGCCAATTGTAACAATAAAGTTATATTGAAACAAGAGTTACCCCAAAAACCTGGGTTCATCAGTCTGTAGGGTGAATGTGAGTGACGAGGCTTAGCAGAGGAGGTGGAGTCAACTTACGGTACAGTGTAAATTTGAAATTAAAATCAGAATGGGTTTTCAAATGAGGAACACAATGAATCCATCATTGTGTTTCTTGGGAGTTTTACACTTGATGGTTACTTAAGACACCCTAATATCTGCTCCCAAGAAAAAGAAAAAGATTTTTCTAGAATATGGCTCCTTTTTAAAAAAAAAAATTAAAACTGGGCCTATTATTCCATTCATCCATCATCGACCAGTAGTCCGGGGATCGTGTCATGGGGGCAGCATCTTGAGCAGAGAAGCTCAGACATCCCTCAACTCGGCCATTTCTTCCAGCTCTTCCGTTGGGGACCCCGAGGCGTTCCCAGGTCAGCCAATAGACATAGTCTATCCAACGTGTCCAGGAGGCATCCTAACCAGATGCCCGAGCCACCTCATCTGGCTCCTCTCGATGTGGAGGAGCAGCGGCTCTACTCAGAGCCTCTACCGGATGACCGAGCTTCTTACCCTATATCTTAACGGTGCGTTCACACCAAACGCGATGCGAATATTCGCACCGCCTTCATCGCGCGATCGTTGCCGCAGGTGTAAATTAAATTCCATCGCCTCAAACGCCTCTTTCGCGCGAGTAAAAAATGAGTGAATAGCTCAAGGGGCTATCCATGGCTGATCGCGTCCTTGTACCTGCTGTGGCAGTCCGAGATTCGTCTGAAACGCACATGCCGTCGTGTCTGGATCAGTGACATCATCCGGTGGTGCATTCAGCTCAGATAATTTCATCACCTTCTCCAGGAGTTGCGTCTGGATGACGGCCGCCTCCAGCGGCACCCCAGGCCCACCAGGACCCAGCCCGACGACCCGCTCGGGAGGACCGGCGCCTGCAGCCGGCGTCCCGCTGAGAGATCATGGCACCGATCTTCCTGAGCAGGTCACCAAACTGGGTCCCAGCGAGCCCGAAACACCTCTGGAAGCGGCCGCCACGGGAGGATCGGTGCCTTGATCTCTCGGCGGGACGCTGGCTGCAGGCGCTCCGCAGCTGGGCCGCGGCTCCGTTTCAGCTGCGGGGCGCCTGTGGCATGGTGTCCTGCCGAGAGATCGCGGCGCCGGTCCTCCCGAGCGGGTCGTCGGGTTGGGTCCTGGTGGGCCTGGGGTGCCGCAGGAGGCGGCCGTCATCCAGACGGAACTCATGGAGAAGGCGGTGATTTATTTTTTTTTATTTTATTTAGTCAGGGACCATGTGCAAAGTACATTAATGACAAAGTAAATAGATGACCTGCACCAGATTGTAGCTTAGAAGCTAATTTACATCTGCATGCCACAGACACGACTCCATTTCAGCGGCGGAGCGCCTCTCCATCTGTCTCCACGTCACTGTCGTCCAGAATCTCAACACTGATAGGCTGTCTGGCGCCAATATTTCGCCAAAGTTGGATTTTTTGAACTCGCGCGAATCGCATATTTTCACTCGCGCGGCGGCCACCGCATCACCGCACCGCCTCACCGCTCCTCACCGTTCCTCACCGCGCCGCCCCACCGCGCCTCATCGCGCCGCCGGCTCGAATCCACGTCTAATCGCGTCTTTGCATTGACTTTGTATGTAATCGCGTCGCCCGACCGCGTCTGGTGTGAACGCACCGTAAGGCTCTAGCATGGTTGCCGCGTCTGCTAGCGCGAGCAGTGTTGATGACGTAACGATTTTGTGCCGGCTATATATAGTGGCGAAAGTCACTAGTAGTTGACTTGCGCCAATTTGTTGCAATTTTCTCCGTCACAGAGGTGGCGGTGCTACGTTAAGGTTACCGTTAACTACTCTACAACGAAGAATGTCGAGAAGAAAACAATGCCCCTGTCAAGAACAGGAATACTGTCATTAATGATATTGCTGCAGTATTCGGATCATTTTAATTTTTTAATTCAGTTAAAAGAGGTGAAGGTCTGAAGCCCCCGGCATCACCACTTGGAGTCTCTGCCCTCTTCTTTGCCTTCATGTATCTGTCCCGTAACTTCTTCCACACATTTTTACAGAACTCTCCCTCTTTCCCCATGGTCTCGGATTTGGAGGTGCTGATCCTCATCCCAGCTGCTTCACACTCGGCTGCGAACCGCTCCAGTGAGAGCTGAAGGTCACGCCACGACGACGCCAACAGAACCGCATCGTCCGCAAAGAGCAGAGACCCGATTCTGAGGTCGCCAAAACAGACCCCCTCAACCTCCTATCAAGGGGGTATGGCCGGGGGCGCTCCATACTCCCGGAGCATCCCCCACAGGACTCCCCGAGGGACATGGTCGAACACCTTCTCCCAGTCCA